>NW_026736509.1:0-68000 GCF_949786415.1 Peromyscus eremicus
TTGATTCACATGCAGGTTCTGGTCCTATGAGCAAGAGTTGTTTTGTGGTAAAAAGAGTCACTTTTGTGCTCCATTGCCATGCACAGTGCAAAGAGCACTCGCGTCTGTTCCCAGCAAGTACAGTGTATTGGACTGAAGAGAAGCTACTGTTCTCGTCAGTTTCCTTAGTGGAGTTGAACTAGATGGGCCCGTACGTCTGAAGCACAGTTCTTTTGTTCTGAGCAAGCTCACTGTTCTGGCCCTATAGGAAACACAGTAGATTAGAAGAGTGCTCTTTTCTCAAAAGCAGAGTGTGTTTCTTGTAAGGCGAGCTAGTATTTGTTTCCCAGTCAGAAATGGCGTTGAATCACATGCACTTTCCTGTCCTAAGAGCAAGAGTTGTTTTCTGGTAAGAAGAGTCACTATTGCGCTCCCATTGCCATACACAGTGCAAATAGCACTCGCATCTGTTCCCAGCAAGTACAGTGTATTGGACTTAAGAGAAGCTACTGTTCTTGTCAGTTTCCTAAGTGGAGTTACACTAGATATGGCCCATATGTCGGAAGCACATTTCTTTTGTTCTGAGCAAGCTCACTGTTCTGGCCCTATAGGAAAAACAGTAGATTAGAAGAGTGCTCTTTTCTCAAAAGCCGAGTGTATTTCTTGTAAGGCGAGCTAGTGTTTGTTTCCCAGTCCTAAAAGGAGTTAAATCACATGCAGTTTCCTGTCCTACGAGCAAGAGTTGTTTTCTGGTAAGAAGAGTCACTATTGCGCTCCCCTTGCCATACAAAGTGCAAATGGCACTCGCGTCTCTTCCCAGCAAGTACAGTGTATTAGACTGAAGAGAAGCTACTGTTCTTGTCAGTTTCCTAAGTGGAGTTGAACTAGATATGGCCCGTGTGTGTAGGAAGCACAGTTCTTTTGTTCTGAGCAAGCTCACTGTTCTGGCCCTATAGGAAACACAGTAGAGAAGATGAGTGCTCTTTTCTCAAAAGCAGAGTGTGTTTCTTGTAAGGCGAGCTAGTGTTTGTTTCCCAATCAGAAAAGGATTTGAATCACATGCAGTTTCTGGCCCTATGAGCAAGAGTTGTTTTGTGGTAAAAAGAGTCACTTTTGTGCTCCCTTTGACATAAACAGTACAAAGAGCACTGGCGTCTGTTCCCAGCAAGTACAGTGTATTGGACTGAAGAGAAGCTACTGTTCTTGTCAGTTTCCTAAGCAGAGTTGAACTAGATATGGCCGGTGTGTAGGAAGCACAGTGCTTTTGTTCTGAGCAAGCTCACTGTTCTGGCCCTATAGGAAACACAGGAGAGTAGAAGAGTGTTCTTTTCTCAAAAGCAGAGTGTGTTTCTCGTAAGGCAAGCTAGTGTTTGTTTCCCAAACAGAAAAGGATTTGAATCACATGCAGTTTCTGGTCCTATGAGCAAGAGTTGTTTTGTGGTAAAAAGAGTCACTTTTGTGCTCCATTTCCATGCACAGTGCAAAGAGCACTCGCGTCTGTTCCCAGCAAGTACAGTGTATTGGACTGAAGAGAAGCTACTGTTCTCGTCAGTTTCCTAAGTGGAGTTGAACTAGATATGGCCCGTGTGTTGGAAGCACAGTGCTTTTGTTCTGAGCAAGCTCACTGTTCTGGCCCTATAGGAAACACAGGAGAGTAGAAGAGTGCTCTTTTCTCAAAAGCAGAGTGTGTTTCTTGTAGGCGAGCTAGTGTTTGTTTCCCAGTCCTAAATGGAGTTGAATCACATGCAGTTTCTGGTCCTATGAGCAAGAGTTGTTTTTTGGTAAGAAGAGTCACTATTGTGCTCCCATTGCCATACACAGTGCAAATAGCACTCGCGACTGTTCCCAGCAAGTACAGTGTATTTGACTGAAGAGAGGCTACTGTTCTCGTCAGTTTCCTAAGTGGAGTTGAACTAGATATAGCCCTATGTCTGAAGCACAGTTCTTTTGTTCCGAGCAAGCTCAATGTTCTGGCCCTATAGGAAACACAGTAGATTAGAAGAGTGCTCTTTTCTCAAAAGCAGAGTGTGTTTCTTGTAAGGCGAGATAGTGTTTGTTTCCCAGTCAGAAATGGAGTTGAATCACATGCAGTTTCTTGTCCTATGAGCAAGAGTTGTTTTCTGGTAAGAAGAGTCACTATTGTGCTCCCATTGCCATACACAGTGCAAAGAGCACTCGCGTCTGTTCCCAGCAAGTACAGTGTATTGGACTGAAGGGAAGCTACTGTTCTCATCAGTTTCCTAAGTGGAGTTGAACTAGATATGGCCCATACGTCTGAAGCACAGTTCTTTTGTTCTGAGCAAGCTCACTGTTCTGGCCCTATAGCAAACACAGTAGATTAGAAGAGTGCTCTTTTCTCAAAAGCAGAGTGTGTTTCTTGTAAGGCGAGCTAGTATTTGTTTCCCAGTCAGAAATGGAGTTGAATCACATGCACTTTCCTGTCCTAAGAGCAAGAGTTGTTTTCTGGTATGAAGAGTGACTATTGTGCTCCCATTGCCATACACAGTGCAAATAGCACTCGCGTATGTTCCCAGCAAGTACACTGTATTGGACTGAAGAGAAGCTACTGTTCTCGTCAGTTTCCTAAGTGCAGATGAACTAGATATGGCCCGTGTGTGTAGGAAGCACAGTTCTTTTGTTCTGAGCAAGCTCACTGTTCTGGCCCTATAGGAAACACAGTAGATTAGAAGAGTGCTCTTTTCTCAAAAGCAGAGTGTGTTTCTTGTAAGGCGAGCTAGTGTTTGTTTCCCAGTCCTAAATGGAGTTGAATCACATGCAGTTTCTTGTCCTACGAGCAAGAGTTGTTTTCTGGTAAGAAGAGTCACTATTGTGCTCCCATTGCCATACACAGTGCAAATAGCACTCGCGTCTGTTCCCAGCAAATAGAGTGTATTGGACTGAAGAGAAGCTACTGTTCTTGTCAGTTTCCTAAGTGGAGTTGAACTAGATTGGCCCGTACGTCTGAAGCACAGTTCTTTTGTTCTGAGCAAGCTCACTGTTATGGCCCTAAAAGAAACACAGTAGATTAGAAGAGTGCTCTTTTCTCTAAAGCAGAGTGTGTTTCTTGGAAGGCGAGCTAGTATTTGTTTCCCAGTCAGAAATGGATTTGAAACACATGCAGTTTCTGGTCCTACGAGCAAGAGTTGTTTTTTGGTAAGAAGAGTCACTATTGTGCTCCCATTGCCATACACAGTGCAAATAGCACTCTCATCTGTTCCCAGCAAGTACAGTGTATTGGACTGAAGAGAAGCTACTGTTCTCGTCAGTTTCCTAAGTGTAGTTGAACTAGATATGGCCCATATGTCGTAAGCACAGTTCTTTTGTTCTGAGCAAGCTCACTGTTCTGGCCCTATAGGAAACACAGTAGATTAGAAGAGTGCTCTTTTCTCACAAGCAGAGTGTGTTTCTTGTAAGGCGAGCTAGTGTTTGTTTCCCAATCAGAAAAGTATTTGAATCACATGCAGTTTCTGGTTCTATGAGCAAGAGTTGTTTTGTGGTAAAAAGTGTCACTTTTGTGCTCCTTTCGCCATACACAGTGCAAAGAGCACTCGCGTCTGTTCCCAGCAAGTACAGTGTATTGGACTAAAGAGAAGCTACTGTTCTCATCAGTTTCCTAAGTCCAGTTGAACTAGATTGGCCCATACTTCGGAAGCACAGTTCTTTTGTTCTGAGCAAGCTCACTGTTCTGGCCCTATAGGAAACACAGTAGATTAGAAGAGTGCTCTTTTCTCAAAAGAAGAGTTTGTTTCTTGTAAGGCGAGCTAGTATTTGTTTCCCAGTCAGAAATGGAGTTGAATCACATGCACTTTCCTGTCCTATGAGCAAGAGTTGTTTTCTGGTAAGAAGAGTCACTATTGCGCTCCCATTGCCATACACAGTGCAAATACACTCGCATCTGTTCCCAGCAAGTACAGTATATTGGACTGAAGAGAAGCTACTGTTCTCGTCAGTTTCCTAAGTGGAGTTGAACTAGACATGGCCCGTACGTTGGAAGCACAGTTCTTTTGTTCTGAGCAATCTCACTGTTCTGTCCCTATAGGAAACACAGTAGATTAGAAGAGTGCTCTTTTCTCAAAAGCAGAGCGTGTTTCTTGTAAGGCGAGCTACTATTTGTTTCCCAGTCAGAAATGGAGTTGAATCACATGCAGTTTCTGGTTCTATGAGCAAGAGTTTTTTTTGTGGTAAAAAGAGTAACTTTTGTGCTCCATTCGCCATGCACACTGCAAAGAGCACTGGCGTCTGTTCCCAGCAAGTAGAGTGTATTGGACTGAAGAGAAGCTACTGTTCTCGTCAGTTTCCTAAGTGGAGTTGAACTAGATTGGCCCGTACATCGGAAGCACAGTTCTTTTGTTCTGAGCAAGCTCACTGTTCTGGCCCTACAAGAAACACAGTAGATTATAAGTGTGCTCTTTTCTCAAAAGCAGAGTGTGTTTCTTGTAAACCGAGCTAGTGTTTGTTTCCCAATCAGAAAAGGATTTGAATCACATGCAGTTTCTGGTCCTATGAACAAGAGTTGTTTTGTGGTAAAAAAAAGAGTCACTTTTGTGCTCCATTCGCCATACACAGTGCAAAGAGCACTTGCGTCTGTTCCCAGCAAGTATAGTGTATTGGACTGAAGAGAAGCTACTGTTCTTGTCAGTTTCCCTAGTGGAGATGAACTAGATATGGCCCGTACGTCGGAAGCACAGTTCTTTTGTTCTGAGCAAGCTCACTTTTCTGGCCCTATAGGAAACACAGTAGATTAGAAGAGTGCTCTTTTCTCAAAAGCGGAGTGTGTTTCTTGTAAGGCGAGCTAGTGTTTGTTTCCCAGTCCTAAATGGAGTTGAATCACATGCAGTTTCTTGTCCTACGAGCAAGAGTTGTTTTCTGGTAAGAAGAGTCACTATTGTGCTCCCATTGCCATACACAGTGCAAATAGCACTCGCGTCTGTTCCCAGCAAGTACAGTGTATTGGACTGAAGGGAAGCTACTGTTCTCGTCAGTTTCCTAAGTGGAGTTGAACTAGATATGGCCCGTACGTCTGAAGCACAGTTCTTTTATTCTGAGCAAGCTCACTGTTCTGGCCCTATAGGAAACACAGTAGATTAGAAGAGTGCTCTTTTCTCAAAAGCAGAGTGTGTTTCTTGTAAGGCGAGCTAGTATTTGTTTCCCAGTCAGAAATGGAGTTGAAAATCATGCACTTTCCTGTCCTAAGAGCAAGAGTTGTTTTCTGGTAAGAAGAGTTACTATTGTGCTCCCATTGCCATACACAGTGCAAATAGCACTCGCGTCTGTTCCCAGCAAATAGAGTGTATTGGACTGAATAGAAGCTACTGTTCTCAGTTTCCTAAGTGGAGTTACACTAGATATGGCCCGTACGTCGGAAGCACAGTTCTTTTCTTCTGAGCAATCTCACTGTTCTGGCCCTATAGCCAACACAGTAGATTAGAAGAGTGCTCTTTTCTCAAAAGCAGAGTGTGTTTCTTGTAAGGCGAGCTACTATTTGTTTCCCAATCAGAAAAGGATTTGAATCACATGCAGTTTCTGGTCCTATGAGCAAGAGTTGTTTTGTGGTAAAAAGAGTCACTTTTGTGCTCCATTCGCCATGCACAGTGCAAAGAGCACTCGCGTCTGTTCCCAGCAAGTACAGTGTATTGGACTGAAGAGAAGCTACTGTTCTCGTCAGTTTCCTAAGTGGAGTTGAACTAGATGGGCCCGTACGTCTGAAGCACAGTTCTTTTGTTCTGAGCAAGCTCACTGTTATGGCCCTACAAGAAGCACAGTAGATTAGAAGAGTGCTCTTTTCTCAAAAGCAGAGTGTGTTTCTTGTAAGGCGAGCTAGTGTTTGTTTCCCAATCAGAAAAGTATTTGAATCACATGCAGTTTCTGGTTCTATGAGCAAGAGTTGTTTTGTGGTAAAAAAAAGAGTCACTTTTGTGCTCCATTCGCCATACACAATGCAAAGAGCACTTGCATCTGTTCCCAGCAAGTATAGTGTATTGGACTGAAGAGAAGCTACTGTTCTCGTCAGTTTCCCTAGTGGAGATGAATTTGACATGGCCCGTACGTAGGAAGCACAGTTCTTTTGTTCTGAGCAAGCTCACTGTTCTGGCACTATAGGAAACACAGTAGATTAGAAGAGTGCTCTTTTCTCAAAAGCGGAGTGTGTTTCTTGTAAGGCGAGCTAGTGTTTGTTTCCCAGTCCTAAATGGAGTTGAATCACATGCAGTTTCTTGTCCTACGAGCAAGAGTTGTTTTCTGGTAAGAAGAGTCACTATTGTGCTCCCATTGCCATACACAGTGCAAAAAGCACTCGCGTCTGTTCCCAGCAAGTACAGTGTATTGGACTGAAGGGAAGCTACTGTTCTCGTCAGTTTCCTAAGTGGAGTTGAACTAGATATGGCCCGTACATCTGAAGCACAGTTCTTTTGTTCTGAGCAAGCTCACTGTTCTGGCCCTATAGGAAACACAGTAGATTAGAAGAGTGCTCTTTTCTCAAAAGCAGAGTGTGTTTCTTGTAAGGCGAGCTAGTATTTGTTTCCCAGTCAGAAATGGCGTTGAATCACATGCACTTTCCTGTCCTAAGAGCAAGAGTTGTTTTCTGGTAAGATGAGTCACTATTGCGCTCCCATTGCCATACACAGTGCAAATAGCACTCGCATCTGTTCCCAGCAAGTACAGTGTATTGGACTGAAGAGAAGCTACTGTTCTTGTCAGTTTCCTAAGTGGAGTTACACTAGATATGGCCCATATGTCGGAAGCACAGTTCTTTTGTTCTGAGCAAGCTCACTGTTCTGGCCCTATAGGAAAAACAGTAGATTAGAAGAGTGCTCTTTTCTCAAAAGCCGAGTGTATTTCTTGTAAGGCGAGCTAGTGTTTGTTTCCCAGTCCTAAATGGAGTTAAATCACATGCAGTTTCCTGTCCTACGAGCAAGAGTTGTTTTCTGGTAAGAAGAGTCACTATTGCGCTCCCCTTGCCATACAAAGTGCAAATGGCACTCGCGTCTCTTCCCAGCAAGTACAGTGTATTAGACTGAAGAGAAGCTACTGTTCTTGTCAGTTTCCTAAGTGGAGTTGAACTAGATATGGCCCGTGTGTGTAGGAAGCACAGTTCTTTTGTTCTGAGCAAGCTCACTGTTCTGGCCCTATAGCAAACACAGTAGAGAAGATGAGTGCTCTTTTCTCAAAAGCAGAGTGTGTTTCTTGTAAGGCGAGCTAGTGTTTGTTTCCCAATCAGAAAAGGATTTGAATCACATGCAGTTTCTGGCCCTATGAGCAAGAGTTGTTTTGTGGTAAAAAGAGTCACTTTTGTGCTCCCTTTGACATAAACAGTACAAAGAGCACTGGCGTCTGTTCCCAGCAAGTACAGTGTATTGGACTGAAAAGAAGCTACTGTTCTTGTCAGTTTCCTAAGCAGAGTTGAACTAGATATGGCCGGTGTGTAGGAGGCACAGTGCTTTTGTTCTGAGCAAGCTCACTGTTCTGGCCCTATAGGAAACACAGGAGAGTAGAAGAGTGCTCTTTTCTCAAAAGCAGAGTGCGTTTCTCGTAAGGCAAGCTAGTGTTTGTTTCCCAAACAGAAAAGGATTTGAATCACATGCAGTTTCTGGTCCTATGAGCAAGAGTTGTTTTGTGGTAAAAAGAGTCACTTTTGTGCTCCAGTTCCATGCACAGTGCAAAGAGCACTCGCGTCTGTTCCCAGCAAGTACAGTGTATTGGACTGAAGAGAAGCTACTGTTCTCGTCAGTTTCCTAAGTGGAGTTGAACTAGATATGGCCCGTGTGTTGGAAGCACAATGCTTTTGTTCTGAGCAAGCTCACTGTTCTGGCCCTATAGGAAACACAGGAGAGTAGAAGAGTGCTCTTTTCTCAAAAGCAGAGTGTGTTTCTTGTAGGCGAGCTAGTGTTTGTTTCCCAGTCCTAAATGGAGTTGAATCACATGCAGTTTCTGGTCCTATGAGCAAGAGTTGTTTTTTGGTAAGAAGAGTCACTATTGTGCTCCCATTGCCATACACAGTGCAAATAGCACTCGCGACTGTTCCCAGCAAGTACAGTGTATTTGACTGAAGAGAGGCTACTGTTCTCGTCAGTTTCCTAAGTGGAGTTGAACTAGATATAGCCCTATGTCTGAAGCACAGTTCTTTTGTTCCGAGCAAGCTCAATGTTCTGGCCCTATAGGAAACACAGTAGATTAGAAGAGTGCTCTTTTCTCAAAAGCAGAGTGTGTTTCTTGTAAGGCGAGCTAGTATTTGTTTCCCAGTCAGAAATGGAGTTGAATCACATGCACTTTCCTGTCCTAAGAGCAAGAGTTGTTTTCTGGTAAGAAGAGTGACTATTGTGCTCCCATTGCCATACACAGTGCAAATAGCACTCGCGTCTGTTCCCAGCAAGTACACTGTATTGGACTGAAGAGAAGCTACTGTTCTCGTCAGTTTCCTAAGTGCAGATGAACTAGATATGGCCCGTGTGTGTAGGAAGCACAGTTCTTTTGTTCTGAGCAAGCTCACTGTTCCGGCCCTATAGGAAACACAGTAGATTAGAAGAGTGCTCTTTTCTCAAAAGCAGAGTGTGTTTCTTGTAAGGCGAGCTAGTGTTTGTTTCCCAGTCCTAAATGGAGTTGAATCACATGCAGTTTCTTGTCCTACGAGCAAGAGTTGTTTTCTGGTAAGAAGAGTCACTATTGTGCTCCCATTGCCATACACAGTGCAAATAGCACTCGCGTCTGTTCCCAGCAAATAGAGTGTATTGGACTGAAGAGAAGCTACTGTTCTCAGTTTCCTAAGTGGAGTTACACTAGATATGGCCCGTACGTCGGAAGCACAGTTCTTTTCTTCTGAGCAATCTCACTGTTCTGGTCCTATAGGAAACACAGTAGATTAGAAGAGTGCTCTTTTCTCAAAAGCAGAGTGTGTTTCTTGTAAGGCGAGCTACTATTTGTTTCCCAATCAGAAAAGGATTTGAATCACATGCAGTTTCTTGTCCTACGAGCAAGAGTTGTTTTGGGGTAAAAAGAGTCACTTTTGTGCTCCATTCGCCATGCACAGTGCAAAGAGCACTCGCGTCTGTTCCCAGCAAGTACAGTGTATTGGACTGAAGAGAAGCTACTGTTCTCGTCAGTTTCCTAAGTGGAGTTGAACTAGATTGGCCCGTACGTCTGAAGCAAAGTTCTTTTGTTCTGTGCAAGCTCACTGTTATGGCCCTAAAAGAAACACAGTAGATTAGAAGAGTGCTCTTTTCTCAAAAGCAGAGTGTGTTTCTTGTAAGGCGAGCTAGTATTTGTTTCCCAGTCAGAAATGGATTTGAATCACATGCAGTTTCTGGTCCTACGAGCAAGAGTTGTTTTTTGGTAATAAGAGTCACTATTGTGCTCCCATTGCCATACACAGTGCAAATAGCACTCGCGTCTGTTCCCAGCAAGTACAGTGTATTGGACTGAAGAGAAGCTACTGTTCTTGTCAGTTTCCTAAGTGGAGTTACACTAGATATGGCCCGTACGTCGGAAGCACAGTTCTTTTGTTCTGAGCAATATCACTGTTCTGGCCCTCTAGCAAACACAGTAGATTAGATGAGTGCTCTTTTCTCAAAAGTAGAGTGTGTTTCTTGTAAGGCGATCTACTATTTGTTTCCCAATCAGAAAAGGATTTGAATCACATGCAGTTTCTGGTCCTATGAGCAAGAGTTGTTTTGTGGTAAAAAGAGTCACTTTTGTGCTCCATTCTCCATGCACAGTGCAAAGAGCACTCGCGTCTGTTCCCAGCAAGTACAGTGTATTGGACTGAAGAGAAGCTACTGTTCTTGTCAGTTTCCTAAGTGGAGTTGAACTAGATTGGCCCGTACGTCTGAAGCACAGTTCTTTTGTTCTGAGCAAGCTCACTGTTATGGCCCTAAAAGAAACACAGTAGATTAGAAGAGTGCTCTTTTCTCTAAAGCAGAGTGTGTTTCTTGGAAGGCGAGCTAGTATTTGTTTCCCAGTCAGAAATGGATTTGAAACACATGCAGTTTCTGGTCCTACGAGCAAGAGTTGTTTTTTGGTAAGAAGAGTCACTATTGTGCTCCCATTGCCATACACAGTGCAAATAGCACTCTCATCTGTTCCCAGCAAGTACAGTGTATTGGACTGAAGAGAAGCTACTGTTCTCGTCAGTTTCCTAAGTGTAGTTGAACTAGATATGGCCCATACGTCGTAAGCACAGTTCTTTTGTTCTGAGCAAGCTCACTGTTCTGGCCCTATAGGAAACACAGTAGATTAGAAGAGTGCTCTTTTCTCAAAAGCAGAGTGTCTTTCTTGTAAGGCGAGCTACTATTTGTTTCCCAATCAGAAAAGGATTTGAATCACATGCAGTTTCTGGTCCTATGAGCAAGAGTTGTTTTGTGGTAAAAAGAGTCACTTTTGTGCTCCATTCGCCATGCACAGTGCAAAGAGCACTCGCGTCTGTTCCCAGCAAGTACAGTGTATTGGACTGAAGAGAAGCTACTGTTCTCGTCAGTTTCCTAAGTGGAGTTGAACTAGATGGGCCCGTATGTCTGAAGCACAGTTCTTTTGTTCTGAGCAAGCTCACTGTTATGGCCCTACAAGAAACACAGTAGATTAGAAGAGTGCTCTTTTCTCAAAAGCAGAGTGTGTTTCTTGTAAGGCGAGCTAGTGTTTGTTTCCCAATCAGAAAAGTATTTGAATCACATGCAGTTTCTGGTTCTATGAGCAAGAGTTGTTTTGTGGTAAAAAGAGTCACTTTTGTGCTCCTTTCTCCATACACAGTGCAAAGAGCACTCGCGTCTGTTCCCAGCAAGTACAGTGTATTGGACTAAAGAGAAGCTACTGTTCTCATCAGTTTCCTAAGTCCAGTTGAACTAGATTGGCCCATACTTCAGAAGCACAGTTCTTTTGTTCTGAGCAAGCTCACTGTTCTGGCCCTATAGGAAACACAGTAGATTAGAAGAGTGCTCTTTTCTCAAAAGAAGAGTTTGTTTCTTGTAAGGCGAGCTAGTATTTGTTTCCCAGTCAGAAATGGAGTTGAATCACATGCACTTTCCTGTCCTATGAGCAAAAGTTGTTTTCTGGTAAGAAGAGTCACTATTGCGCTCCCATTGCCATACACAGTGCAAATACACTCGCATCTGTTCCCAGCAAGTACAGTATATTGGACTGAAGAGAAGCTACTGTTCTCGTCAGTTTCCTAAGTGGAGTTGAACTAGACATGGCCCGTACGTTGGAATCACAGTTCTTTTGTTCTGAGCAATCTCACTGTTCTGTCCCTATAGGAAACACAGTAGATTAGAAGAGTGCTCTTTTCTCAAAAGCAGAGCGTGTTTCTTGTAAGGCGAGCTACTATTTGTTTCCCAGTCAGAAATGGAGTTGAATCACATGCAGTTTCTGGTTCTATGAGCAAGAGTTTTTTTGTGGTAAAAAGAGTAACTTTTGTGCTCCATTCGCCATGCACACTGCAAAGAGCACTGGCGTCTGTTCCCAGCAAGTACAGTGTATTGGACTGAAGAGAAGCTACTGTTCTCGTCAGTTTCCTAAGTGGAGTTGAACTAGATTGGCCCGTACATCGGAAGCACAGTTCTTTTGTTCTGAGCAAGCTCACTGTTCTGGCCCTACAAGAAACACAGTAGAATATAAGTGTGCTCTTTTCTCAAAAGCAGAGTGTGTTTCTTGTAAACCGAGCTAGTGTTTGTTTCCCAATCAGAAAAGGATTTGAATCACATGCAGTTTCTGGTCCTATGAGCAAGAGTTGTTTTGTGGTAAAAAAAAGAGTCACTTTTGTGCTCCATTCGCCATACACAGTGCAAAGAGCACTCGCGTCTGTTCCCAGCAAGTACAGTGTATTGGACTGAAGAGAAGCTACTGTTCTCGTCAGTTTCCTAAGTGGAGTTACACTAGATATGGCCCGTATGTCGGAAGCACAGTTCTTTTGTTCTGAGCAATCTCACTGTTCTGGCCCTATAGCAAACACAGTAGATTAGATGAGTGCTCTTTTCTCAAAAGCAGAGTGTGTTTCTTGTAGGGCGAGCTACTATTTGTTTCCCAATCAGAAAAGGATTTGAATCACATGCAGTTTCTGGTCCTATGAGCAAGAGTTGTTTTGTGGTAAAAAGAGTCACTTTTGTGCTCCATTCGCCATGCACAGTGCAAAGAGCACTCGCGTCTGTTCCCAGCAAGTACAGTTTATTGGACTGAAGAGAAGCTACTGTTCTTGTCAGTTTCCTAAGTGGAGTTGAACTAGATTGGCCCGTACGTCTGAAGCACAGTTCTTTTGTTCTGAGCAAGCTCACTGTTATGGCCCTACAAGAAACACAGTAGATTAGAAGAGTGCTCTTTTCTCTAAAGCAGAGTGTGTTTCTTGTAAGGCGAGCTAGTATTTGTTTCCCAGTCAGAAATGGATTTGAAACACATGCAGTTTCTGTTCCTACGAGCAAGAGTTGTTTTTTGGTAAGAAGAGTCACTATTGTGCTCCCATTGCCATACACAGTGCAAATAGCACTCTCATCTGTTCCCAGCAAGTACAGTGTATTGGACTGAAGAGAAGCTACTGTTCTCGTCAGTTTCCTAAGTGTAGTTGAACTAGATATGGCCCATACGTCATAAGCACAGTTCTTTTGTTCTGAGCAAGCTCACTGTTCTGGCCCTATAGGAAACACAGTAGATTAGAAGAGTGCTCTTTTCTCAAAAGCAGAGTGTGTTTCTTGTAAGGCGAGCTAGTGTTTGTTTCCCAGTCCTAAATGGAGTTGAATCACATGCAGTTTCTTGTCCTACGAGCAAGAGTTGTTTTCTGGTAAGAAGAGTCACGATTGTGCTCCCATTGCCATACACAGTGCAAATAGCACTCGCGTCTGTTCCCAGCAAGTACACTGTATTGGACTGAAGAGAAGCTACTGTTCTCGTCAGTTTCCTAAGTGCAGATGAACTAGATATGGCCCGTGTGTGTAGGAAGCACAGTTCTTTTGTTCTGAGCAATCTCACTGTTCTGGCCCTATAGGAAACACAGTAGATTAGAAGAGTGCTCTTTTCTCAAAAGCAGAGTGTGTTTCTTGTAAGGCGAGCTAGAATTTGTTTCCCAGTCCTAAATGGAGTTGAATCACATGCAGTTTCTTGTCCTATAGCAAGAGTTGTTTTCTGGTAAGAAGAGTCACTATTGTCCTCCCATTGCCATACACAGTGCAAATAGCACTCGCGTCTGTTCCCAGCATGTACAGTGTATTGGACTGAAGAGAAGCTACTGTTCTTGTCAGTTTCCTAAGTGGAGTTACACTAGATATGGCCCGTACGTCGGAAGCACAGTTCTTTTGTTCTGAGCAATCTCACTGTTCTGGCCCTATAGGAAACACAGTAGATTAGAAGAGTGCTCTTTTCTCAAAAGCAGAGTGTGTTTCTTGTAAGGCGAGCTACTATTTGTTTCCCAATCAGAAAAGGATTTGAATCACATGCAGGTTCTGGTCCTATGAGCAAGAGTTGTTTTGTGGTAAAAAGAGTCACTTTTGTGCTCCATTTGCCATGCACAGTGCAAATAGCACTCGCGTCTGTTCCCAGCAAGTACAGTGTATTGGACTGAAGAGAAGCTACTGTTCTCGTCAGTTTCCTAAGTGGAGTTGAACTAGATGGGACCGTACGTCTGAAGCACAGTTCTTTTGTTCTGAGCAAGCTCACTGTTATGGCCCTACAAGAAACACAGTAGATTAGAAGAGTGCTCTTTTCTCAAAAGCAGAGTGTGTTTCTTGTAAGGCGAGCTAGTGTTTGTTTCCCAGTCCTAAATGGAGTTGAATCACATGCAGTTTCTTGTCCTACGAGCAAGAGTTGTTTTCTGGTAAGAAGAGTCACGATTGTGCTCCCATTGCCATACACAGTGCAAATAGCACTCGCGTCTGTTCCCAGCAAGTACACTGTATTGGACTGAAGAGAAGCTACTGTTCTCGTCAGTTTCCTAAGTGCAGATGAACTAGATATGGCCCGTGTGTGTAGGAAGCACAGTTCTTTTGTTCTGAGCAATCTCACTGTTCTGGCCCTATAGCAAACACAGTAGATTAGATGAGTGCTCTTTTCTCAAAAGCAGAGTGTGTTTCTTGTAGGGCGAGCTACTATTTGTTTCCCAATCAGAAAAGGATTTGAATCACATGCAGTTTCTGGTCCTATGAGCAAGAGTTGTTTTGTGGTAAAAAGAGTCACTTTTGTGCTCCATTCGCCATGCACAGTGCAAAGAGCACTCGCGTCTGTTCCCAGCAAGTACAGTTTATTGGACTGAAGAGAAGCTACTGTTCTTGTCAGTTTTCTAAGTGGAGTTGAACTAGATTGGCCCGTACGTCTGAAGCACAGTTCTTTTGTTCTGAGCAAGCTCACTGTTATGGCCCTACAAGAAACACAGTAGATTAGAAGAGTGCTCTTTTCTCTAAAGCAGAGTGTGTTTCTTGTAAGGCGAGCTAGTATTTGTTTCCCAGTCAGAAATGGATTTGAAACACATGCAGTTTCTGGTCCTACGAGCAAGAGTTGTTTTTTGGTAAGAAGAGTCACTATTGTGCTCCCATTGCCATACACAGTGCAAATAGCACTCTCATCTGTTCCCAGCAAGTACAGTGTATTGGACTGAAGAGAAGCTACTGTTCTCGTCAGTTTCCTAAGTGTAGTTGAACTAGATATGGCCCATACGTCATAAGCACAGTTCTTTTGTTCTGAGCAAGCTCACTGTTCTGGCCCTATAGGAAACACAGTAGATTAGAAGAGTGCTCTTTTCTCAAAAGCAGAGTGTGTTTCTTGTAAGGCGAGCTAGTGTTTGTTTCCCAGTCCTAAATGGAGTTGAATCACATGCAGTTTCTTGTCCTACGAGCAAGAGTTGTTTTCTGGTAAGAAGAGTCACGATTGTGCTCCCATTGCCATACACAGTGCAAATAGCACTCGCATCTGTTCCCAGCAAGTACACTGTATTGGACTGAAGAAAAGCTACTGTTCTCGTCAGTTTCCTAAGTGCAGATGAACTAGATATGGCCCGTGTGTGTAGGAAGCACAGTTCTTTTGTTCTGAGCAATCTCACTGTTCTGGCCCTATAGGAAACACAGTAGATTAGAAGAGTGCTCTTTTCTCAAAAGCAGAGTGTGTTTCTTGTAAGGCGAGCTAGAATTTGTTTCCCAGTCCTAAATGGAGTTGAATCACATGCAGTTTCTTGTCCTATAGCAAGAGTTGTTTTCTGGTAAGAAGAGTCACTATTGTGCTCCCATTGCCATACACAGTGCAAATAGCACTCGCGTCTGTTCCCAGCATGTACAGTGTATTGGACTGAAGAGAAGCTACTGTTCTTGTCAGTTTCCTAAGTGGAGTTACACTAGATATGGCCCGTACGTCGGAAGCACAGTTCTTTTGTTCTGAGCAATCTCACTGTTCTGGCCCTATAGGAAACACAGTAGATTAGAAGAGTGCTCTTTTCTCAAAGGCAGAGTGTGTTTCTTGTAAGGCGAGCTACTATTTGTTTCCCAATCAGAAAAGGATTTGAATCACATGCAGGTTCTGGTCCTATGAGCAAGAGTTGTTTTGTGGTAAAAAGAGTCACTTTTGTGCTCCATTTGCCATGCACAGTGCAAATAGCACTCGCGTCTGTTCCCAGCAAGTACAGTGTATTGGACTGAAGAGAAGCTACTGTTCTCGTCAGTTTCCTAAGTGGAGTTGAACTAGATGGGCCCGTACATCTGAAGCACAGTTCTTTTGTTCTGAGCAAGCTCACTGTTATGGCCCTACAAGAAACACAGTACATTAGAAGAGTGCTCTTTTCTCAAAAGCAGAGTGTGTTTCTTGTAAGGCGAGCTAGTGTTTGTTTCCCAGTCCTAAATGGAGTTGAATCACATGCAGTTTCTGGTTCTATGAGCAAGAGTTGTTTTCTGGTAAGAAGAGTCACTATTGTGCTCCCATTGCCATACACAGTGCAAATAGCACTCGCGTCTGTTCCCAGCAAGTACAGTGTATTGGACTGAAGGGAAGCTACTGTTCTCGTCAGTTTCCTAAGTGGAGTTGAACTAGATTGGCCCGTACATCGGAAGCACAGTTCTTTTGTTCTGAGCAAGCTCACTGTTCTGGCCCTACAAGAAACCCAGTAGATTATAAGTGTGCTCTTTTCTCAAAAGCAGAGTGTGTTTCTTGTAAACCGAGCTAGTGTTTGTTTCCCAATCAGAAAAGGATTTGAATCACATGCAGTTTCTGGTCCTATGAGCAAGAGTTGTTTTGTGGTAAAAAAAGAGTCACTTTTGTGCTCCATTCGCCATACACAGTGCAAATAGCACTCGCGTCTGTTCCCAGCAAGTACAGTGTATTGGACTGAAGGGAAGCTACTGTTCTCGTCAGTTTCCTAAGTGGAGTTGAACTAGATATGGCCCGTACGTCTGAAGCACAGTTCTTTTGTTCTGAGCAAGCTCACTGTTCTGGCCCTATAGGAAACACAGTAGATTAGAAGAATGCTCTTTTCTCAAAAGCAGAGTGTGTTTCTTGTAAGGCGAGCTAGTATTTGTTTCCCAGTCAGAAATGGAGTTGAATCACATGCACTTTCCTGTCCTAAGAGCAAGAGTTGTTTTCTGGTAAGAAGAGTCACTATTGTGCTCCCATTGCCATACACAGTGCAAATAGCACTCGCGTCTGTTCCCAGCAAGTACACTGTATTGGACTGAAGAGAAGCTACTGTTCTCGTCAGTTTCCTAAGTGCAGATGAACTAGATATGGCCCGTGTGTGTAGGAAGCACAGTTCTTTTGTTCTGAGCAAGCTCACTGTTCTGGCCCTATAGGAAACACAGTAGATTAGAAGAGTGCTCTTTTCTCAAAAGCAGAGTGTGTTTCTTGTAAGGCGAGCTACTATTTGTTTCCCAATCAGAAAAGGATTTGAATCACATGCAGTTTCTGGTCCTATGAGCAAGAGTTGTTTTGTGGTAAAAAGAGTCACTTTTGTGCTCCATTCGCCATGCACAGTGCAAAGAGCACTTGCGTCTGTTCCCAGCAAGTACAGTGTATTGGACTGAAGAGAAGCTACTGTTCTTGTCAGTTTCCTAAGTGGAGTTGAACTAGATGGGCCCCTACGTCTGAAGCACAGTTCTTTTGTTCTGAGCAAGCTCACTGTTATGGCCCTACAAGAAACACAGTAGATTAGAAGAGTGCTCTTTTCTCAAAAGCAGAGTGTGTTTCTTGTAAACCGAGCTAGTGTTTGTTTCCCAATCAGAAAAGTATTTGAATCACATGCAGTTTCTTGTCCTACGAGCAAGAGTTGTTTTCTGGTAAGAAGAGTCACTATTGTGCTCCCATTGCCATACACAGTGCAAATAGCACTCGCGTCTGTTCCCAGCATGTACAGTGTATTGGACTGAAGAGAAGCTACTGTTCTTGTCAGTTTCCTAAGTGGAGTTACACTAGATATGGCCCGTACGTCGGAAGCACAGTTCTTTTGTTCTGAGCAAGCTCACTGTTCTGGCTCTACAAGAAACACAGTAGAATATAAGTGTGCTCTTTTCTCAAAAGCAGAGTGTGTTTCTTGTAAACCGAGCTAGTGTTTGTTTCCCAATCAGAAAAGGATTTGAATCACATGCAGTTTCTGGTGCTATGAGCAAGAGTTGTTTTGTGGTAAAAAAAAGAGTCACTTTTGTGCTCCATTCGCCATACACAGTGCAAAGAGCACTTGCGTCTGTTCCCAGCAAGTATAGTGTATTGGACTGAAGAGAAGCTACTGTTCTCGTCAGTTTCCTAAGTGCAGATGAACTAGATATGGCCCGTGTGTGTAGGAAGCACAGTTCTTTTGTTCTGAGCAAGCTCACTGTTCTGGCCCTATAGGAAACACAGTAGATTAGAAGAGTGCTCTTTTCTCAAAAGCAGAGTGTGTTTCTTGTAAGGCGAGCTAGTGTTTGTTTCCCAGTCCTAAATGGAGTTGAATCACATGCAGTTTCTTGTCCTATGAGCAAGAGTTGTTTTCTGGTAAGAAGAGTCACTGTTGTGCTCCCATTGCCATACACAGTGCAAATAGCACTCGCGTCTGTTCCCAGCAAATAGAGTGTATTGGACTGAAGAGAAGCTACTGTTCTCAGTTTCCTAAGTGGAGTTACACTAGATATGGCCCGTACGTCGGAAGCACAGTTCTTTTGTTCTGAGCAATCTCACTGTTCTGGCCCTATAGCCAACACAGTAGATTAGAAGAGTGCTCTTTTCTCAAAAGCAGAGTGTGTTTCTTGTAAGGCGAGCTACTATTTGTTTCCCAATCAGAAAAGGATTTGAATCACATGCAGTTTCTGGTCCTATGAGCAAGAGTTGTTTTGTGGTAAAAAGAGTCACTTTTGTGCTCCATTCGCCATGCACAGTGCAAAGAGCACTCGTGTCTGTTCCCAGCAAGTACAGTGTATTGGACTGAAGAGAAGCTACTGTTCTCGTCAGTTTCCTAAGTGGAGTTGAACTAGATTGGCCCGTACGTCTGAAGCAAAGTTCTTTTGTTCTGTGCAAGCTCACTGTTATGGCCATAAAAGAAACACAGTAGATTAGAAGAGTGCTCTTTTCTCAAAAGCAGAGTGTGTTTCTTGTAAGGCGAGCTAGTATTTGTTTCCCAGTCAGAAATGGATTTGAATCACATGCAGTTTCTGGTCCTACGAGCAAGAGTTGTTTTTTGGAAAGAAGAGTCACTATTGTGCTCCCTTTGCCATACACAGTGCAAATAGCACTCGCGTCTGTTCCCAGCAAGTACAGTGTATTGGACTGAAGAGAAGCTACTGTTCTCGTCAGTTTCCTAAGTGGAGTTGAACTAGATTAGCCCGTACATCGGAAGCACAGTTCTTTTGTTCTGAGCAAGCTCACTGTTCTGGCCCTACAAGAAACACAGTAGATTATAAGTGTGCTCTTTTCTCAAAAGCAGAGTGTGTTTCTTGTAAACCGAGCTAGTGTTTGTTTCCCAATCAGAAAAGGATTTGAATCACATGCAGTTTCTGGTCCTATGAGCAAGAGTTGTTTTGTGGTAAAAAAAGAGTCACTTTTGTGCTCCATTCGCCATACACAGTGCAAAGAGCACTTGCGTCTGTTCCCAGCAAGTATAGTGTATTGGACTGAAGAGAAGCTACTGTTCTCGTCAGTTTCCCTAGTGGAGATGAACTAGATATGGCCCGTACGTCGGAAGCACAGTTCTTTTGTTCTGAGCAAGCTCACTTTTCTGGCCCTATAGGAAACACAGTAGATTAGAAGAGTGCTCTTTTCTCAAAAGCGGAGTGTGTTTCTTGTAAGGCGAGCTAGTGTTTGTTTCCCAGTCCTAAATGGAGTTGAATCACATGCAGTTTCTTGTCCTACGAGCAAGAGTTGTTTTCTGGTAAGAAGAGTCACTATTGTGCTCCCATTGCCATACACAGTGCAAATAGCTCTCGCGTCTGTTCCCAGCAAGTACAGTGTATTGGACTGAAGGGAAGCTACTGTTCTCGTCAGTTTCCTAAGTGGAGTTGAACTAGATATGGCCCCTATGTCTGAAGCACAGTTCTTTTGTTCTGAGCAAGCTCACTGTTCTGGCCCTATAGCAAACACAGTAGATTAGAAGAGTGCTCTTTTCTCAAAAGCAGAGTGTGTTTCTTGTAAGGCGAGCTAGTATTTGTTTCCCAGTCAGAAATGGAGTTGAATCACATGCACTTTCCTGTCCTAAGAGCAAGAGTTGTTTTCTGGTAAGAAGAGTGACTATTGTGCTCCCATTGCCATACACAGTGCAAATAGCACTCGCGTCTGTTCCCAGCAAGTACACTGTATTGGACTGAAGAGAAGCTACTGTTCTCGTCAGTTTCCTAAGTGCAGATGAACTAGATATGGCCCGTGTGTGTAGGAAGCACAGTTCTTTTGTTCTGAGCAAGCTCACTGTTCTGGCCCTATAGGAAACACAGTAGATTAGAAGAGTGCTCTTTTCTCAAAAGCAGAGTGTGTTTCTTGTAAGGCGAGCTAGTGTTTGTTTCCCAGTCCTAAATGGAGTTGAATCACATGCAGTTTCTTGTCCTACGAGCAAGAGTTGTTTTCTGGTAAGAAGAGTCACTATTGTGCTCCCATTGCCATACACAGTGCAAATAGCACTCGCGTCTGTTCCCAGCAAATAGAGTGTATTGGACTGAAGAGAAGCTACTGTTCTCAGTTTCCTAAGTGGAGTTACACTAGATATGGCCCGTACGTCGGAAGCACAGTTCTTTTCTTCTGAGCAATCTCACTGTTCTGGCCCTATAGCAAACACAGTAGATTAGAAGAGTGCTCTTTTCTCAAAAGCAGAGTGTGTTTCTTGTAAGGCGAGCTACTATTTGTTTCCCAATCAGAAAAGGATTTGAATCACATGCAGTTTCTTGTCCTACGAGCAAGAGTTGTTTTGGGGTAAAAAGAGTCACTTTTGTGCTCCATTCGCCATGCACAGTGCAAAGAGCACTCGCGTCTGTTCCCAGCAAGTACAGTGTATTGGACTGAAGAGAAGCTACTGTTCTCGTCAGTTTCCTAAGTGGAGTTGAACTAGATTGGCCCGTACGTCTGAAGCAAAGTTCTTTTGTTCTGTGCAAGCTCACTGTTATGGCCCTAAAAGAAACACAGTAGATTAGAAGAGTGCTCTTTTCTCAAAAGCAGAGTGTGTTTCTTGTAAGGCGAGCTAGTATTTGTTTCCCAGTCAGAAATGGATTTGAATCACATGCAGTTTCTGGTCCTACGAGCAAGAGTTGTTTTTTGGTAATAAGAGTCACTATTGTGCTCCCATTGCCATACACAGTGCAAATAGCACTGGCGTGTGTTCCCAGCAAGTACAGTGTATTGGACTGAAGAGAAGCTACTGTTCCTGTCAGTTTCCTAACTGGAGTTACACTGGATATGGCCCGTACATCGGAAGCACAGTTCTTTTGTTCTGAGCAATATCACTGTTCTGGCCCTCTAGCAAACACAGTAGATTAGATGAGTGCTCTTTTCTCAAAAGCAGAGTGTGTTTCTTGTAAGGCGAGCTAGTGTTTGTTTCCCAGTCCTAAATGGAGTTGAATCACATGCAGTTTCTTGTCCTACGAGCAAGAGTTGTTTTCTGGTAAGAAGAGTCACTATTGTGCTCCCATTGCCATACACAGTGCAAATAGCACTCGCGTCTGTTCCCAGCAAGTACAGTGTATTGGACTGAAGGGAAGCTACTGTTCTCGTCAGTTTCCTAAGTGGAGTTGAACTAGATATGGCCCGTACGTCTGAAGCACAGTTCTTTTGTTCTGAGCAAGCTCACTGTTCTGGCCCTATAGGAAACACAGTAGATTAGAAGAGTGCTCTTTTCTCAAAAGCAGAGTGTGTTTCTTGTAAGGCGAGCTAGTATTTGTTTCCCAGTCAGAAATGGAGTTGAATCACATGCACTTTCCTGTCCTATGAGCAAGAGTTGTTTTCTGGTAAGAAGAGTCACTATTGCGCTCCCATTGCCATACACAGTGCAAATACACTCGCATCTGTTCCCAGCAAGTACAGTATATTGGACTGAAGAGAAGCTACTGTTCTCGTCAGTTTCCTAAGTGGAGTTGAACTAGACATGGCCCGTACGTTGGAAGCACAGTTCTTTTGCTCTGAGCAATCTCACTGTTCTGTCCCTATAGGAAACACAGTAGATTAGAAGAGGGCTCTTTTCTCAAAAGCAGAGTGTGTTTCTTGTAAGGCGAGCTACTATTTGTTTCCCAATCAGAAAAGGATTTGAATCACATGCAGTTTCTGGTTCTATGAGCAAGAGTTGTTTTGTGGTAAAAAGAGTCACTTTTGTGCTCCATTCGCCATGCACAGTGCAAAGAGCACTCGCGTCTGTTCCCAGCAAGTACAGTGTATTGGACTGAAGAGAAGCTACTGTTCTCGTCAGTTTCCTAAGTGGAGTTGAACTAGATTGGCCCGTAAGTCTGAAGCAAAGTTCTTTTGTTCTGTGCAAGCTCACTGTTATGGCCCTACAAGAAACACAGTAGATTAGAAGAGTGCTCTTTTCTCAAAAGCAGAGTGTGTTTCTTGTAAGGCGAGCTAGTATTTGTTTCCCAGTCAGAAATGGATTTGAATCACATGCAGTTTCTGGTCCTACGAGCAAGAGTTGTTTTTTGGTAAGAAGAGTCACTATTGTGCTCCCATTGCCATACACAGTGCAAATAGCACTCGCGTCTGTTCCCAGCAAGTACAGTGTATTGGACTGAAGAGAAGCTACTGTTCTTGTCAGTTTCCTAAGTGGAGTTACACTAGATATGGCCCGTACGTCGGAAGCACAGTTCTTTTGTTCTGAGCAATCTCACTGTTCTGGCCCTATAGCAAACACAGTAGATTAGAAGAGTGCTCTTTTCTCAAAAGCAGAGTGTGTTTCTTGTAAGGCGAGCTACTATTTGTTTCCCAATCAGAAAAGGATTTTAATCACATGCAGTTTCTGGTCCTATGAGCAAGAGTTGTTTTGTGGTAAAAAGAGTCACTTTTGTGCTCCATTCGCCCTGCACAGTGCAAAGAGCACTCGCGTCTGTTCCCAGCAAGTACAGTTTATTGGACTGAAGAGAAGCTACTGTTCTTGTCAGTTTCCTAAGTGGAGTTGAACTAGATTGGCCCGTACGTCTGAAGCACAGTTCTTTTGTTCTGAGCAAGCTCACTGTTATGGCCCTACAAGAAACACAGTAGATTAGAAGAGTGCTCTTTTCTCTAAAGCAGATTGTCTTTCTTGTAAGGCGAGCTAGTATTTGTTTCCCAGTCAGAAATGGATTTGAAACACATGCAGTTTCTGGTCCTACGAGCAAGAGTTGTTTTTTGGTAAGAAGAGTCACTATTGTGCTCCCATTGCGATACACAGTGCAAATAGCACTCTCATCTGTTCCCAGCAAGTACAGTGTATTGGACTGAAGAGAAGCTACTGTTCTCGTCAGTTTCCTAAGTGTAGTTGAACTAGATATGGCCCCATACGTCATAAGCACAGTTCTTTTGTTCTGAGCAAGCTCACTGTTCTGGCCCTATAGGAAACACAGTAGATTAGAAGAGTGCTCTTTTCTCAAAAGCAGAGTGTGTTTCTTGTAAGGCGAGCTAGTGTTTGTTTCCCAGTCCTAAATGGAGTTGAATCACATGCAGTTTCTTGTCCTACGAGCAAGAGTTGTTTTCTGGTAAGAAGAGTCACGATTGTGCTCCCATTGCCATACACAGTGCAAATAGCACTCGCGTCTGTTCCCAGCAAGTACACTGTATTGGACTGAAGAGAAGCTACTGTTCTCGTCAGTTTCCTAAGTGCAGATGAACTAGATATGGCCCGTGTGTGTAGGAAGCACAGTTCTTTTGTTCTGAGCAATCTCACTGTTCTGGCCCTATAGGAAACACAGTAGATTAGAAGAGTGCTCTTTTCTCAAAAGCAGAGTGTGTTTCTTGTAAGGCGAGCTAGAATTTGTTTCCCAGTCCTAAATGGAGTTGAATCACATGCAGTTTCTTGTCCTACGAGCAAGAGTTGTTTTCTGGTAAGAAGAGTCACTATTGTGCTCCCATTGCCATACACAGTGCAAATAGCACTCGCGTCTGTTCCCAGCATGTACAGTGTATTGGACTGAAGAGAAGCTACTGTTCTTGTCAGTTTCCTAAGTGGAGTTACACTAGATATGGCCCATACGTCGGAAGCACAGTTCTTTTGTTCTGAGCAATCTCACTGTTCTGGCCCTATAGCAAACACAGTAGATTAGAGGAGTGCTCTTTTCTCAAAGGCAGAGTGTGTTTCTTGTAAGGCGAGCTACTATTTGTTTCCCAATCAGAAAAGGATTTGAATCACATGCAGGTTCTGGTCCTATGAGCAAGAGTTGTTTTGTGGTAAAAAGAGTCACTTTTGTGCTCCATTCGCCATGCACAGTGCAAAGAGCACTCGCGTCTGTTCCCAGCAAGTACAGTATATTGGACTGAAGAGAAGCTACTGTTCTCGTCAGTTTCCTAAGTGGAGTTGAACTAGATGGGCCCGTACGTCTGAAGCACAGTTCTTTTGTTCTGAGCAAGCTCACTGTTATGGCACTACAAGAAACACAGTAGATTAGAAGAGTGCTCTTTTCTCAAAAGCAGAGTGTGTTTCTTGTAAGGCGAGCTAGTGTTTGTTTCCCAATCAGAAAAGTATTTGAGTCACATGCAGTTTCTGGTTCTATGAGCAAGAGTTGTTTTGTGGTAAAAAAAAAGAGTCACTTTTGTGCTCCATTCGCCATGCACAGTGCAAAGAGCACTTATGTCTGTTCCCAGCAAGTACACTGTATTGGACTGAAGAGAAGCTACTGTTCTTGTCAGTTTCCTAAGTGCAGATGAACTAGATATGGCCCGTGTGTGTAGGAAGCACAGTTCTTTTATTCTGAGCAAGCTCACTGTTATGGCCCTATAGGAAACACAGTAGATTAGAAGAGTGCTCTTTTCTCAAAAGCAGAGTGTGTTTCTTGTAAGGCGAGCTAGTGTTTGTTTCCCAGTCCTAAATGGAGTTGAATCACATGCAGTTTCTTGTCCTATGAGCAAGAGTTGTTTTCTGGTAAGAAGAGTCACTGTTGTGCTCCCATTGCCATACACAGTGCAAATAGCACTCGCGTCTGTTCCCAGCAAATAGAGTGTATTGGACTGAAGAGAAGCTACTGTTCTCAGTTTCCTAAGTGGAGTTACACTAGATATGGCCCGTACGTCGGAAGCACAGTTCTTTTGTTCTGAGCAAGCTCACTGTTCTGGCCCTATAGCAAACACAGTAGATTAGAAGAGTGCTCTTTTCTCAAAAGCAGAGTGTGTTTCTTGTAAGGCGAGCTACTATTTGTTTCCCAATCAGAAAAGGATTTGAATCACATGCAGGTTCTGGTCCTATGAGCAAGAGTTGTTTTGTGGTAAAAAGAGTCACTTTTGTGCTCCATTCGCCATGCACAGTGCAAAGAGCACTCGCGTCTGTTCCCAGCAAGTACAGTGTATTGGACTGAAGAGAAGCTACTGTTCTCGTCAGTTTCCTTAGTGGAGTTGAACTAGATTGGCCCGTACGTCTGAAGCACAGTTCTTTTGTTCTGAGCAAGCTCACTGTTATGGCCCTACAAGAAACACAGTAGATTAGAAGAGTGCTCTTTTCTCAAAAGCAGAGTGTGTTTCTTGTAAGGCGAGCTAGTGTTTATTTCCCAATCAGAAAAGTATTTGAATCACATGCAGTTTCTGGTTCTATGAGCAAGAGTTGTTTTGTGGTAAAAAAAAAGAGTCACTTTTGTGCTCCATTCGCCATGCACAGTGCAAAGAGCACTTGCGTCTGTTCCCAGCAAGTATAGTGTATTGGACTGAAGAGAAGCTACTGTTCTCGTCAGTTTCCCTAGTGGAGATGAACTAGACATGGCCCGTACGTAGGAAGCACAGTTCTTTTGTTCTGAGGAAGCTCACTGTTCTGGCCCTATAGGAAACACAGTAGATTAGAAGAGTGCTCTTTTCTCAAAAGCGGAGTGTGTTTCTTGTAAGGCGAGCTAGTGTTTGTTTCCCAGTCCTAAATGGAGTTGAATCACATGCAGTTTCTTGTCCTACAAGCAAGAGTTGTTTTCTGGTAAGAAGAGTCACTATTGTGCTCCCATTGCCATACACAGTGCAAATAGCACTCGCGTCTGTTCCCAGCAAGTACAGTGTATTGGACTGAAGAGAAGCTACTGTTCTTGTCAGTTTCCTAAGTGGAGTTACACTAGATATGGCCCATATGTCGGAAGCACAGTTCTTTTGTTCTGAGCAAGCTCACTGTTCTGGCCCTATAGGAAAAACAGTAGATTAGAAGAGTGCTCTTTTCTCAAAAGCCGAGTGTATTTCTTGTAAGGCGAGCTAGTGTTTGTTTCCCAGTCCTAAATGGAGTTAAATCACATGCAGTTTCCTGTCCTACGAGCAAGAGTTGTTTTCTGGTAAGAAGAGTCACTATTGCGCTCCCCTTGCCATACAAAGTGCAAATGGCACTCGCGTCTCTTCCCAGCAAGTACAGTGTATTAGACTGAAGAGAAGCTACTGTTCTTGTCAGTTTCCTACGTGTAGTTGAACTAGATATGGCCCGTGTGTGTAGGAAGCACAGTTCTTTTGTTCTGAGCAAGCTCACTGTTCTGGCCCTATAGGAAACACAGTAGAGAAGATGAGTTCTCTTTTCTCAAAAGCAGAGTGTGTTTCTTGTAAGGCGAGCTAGTGTTTGTTTCCCAATCAGAAAAGGATTTGAATCACATGCAGTTTCTGGCCCTATGAGCAAGAGTTGTTTTGTGGTAAAAAGAGTCACTTTTGTGCTCCATTTGACATACACAGTGCAAAGAGCACTCGCGTCTGTTCCCAGCAAGTACAGTGTATTGGACTGAAGAGAAGCTACTGTTCTTGTCAGTTTCCTAAGCAGAGTTGAACTAGATATGGCCGGTGTGTAGGAAGCACAGTGCTTTTGTTCTGAGCAAGCTCACTGTTCTGGCCCTATAGGAAACACAGGAGAGTAGAAGAGTGCTCTTTTCTCAAAAGCAGAGTGTGTTTCTCGTAAGGCAAGCTAGTGTTTGTTTCCCAAACAGAAAAGGATTTGAATCACATGCAGTTTCTGGTCCTATGAGCAAGAGTTGTTTTGTGGTAAAAAGAGTCACTTTTGTGCTCCATTCGCCATACACAGTGCAAAGAGCACTCGCGTCTGTTCCCAGCAAGTACAGTGTATTGGACTGAAGAGAAGCTACTGTTCTTGTCAGTTTCCTAAGTGGAGTTGAACTAGATATGGCCCATATGTCGGAAGCACAGTTCTTTTGTTCTGAGCAAGCTCACTGTTCTGGCCCTATTGGAAACACTGGAGATTAGAAGAGTGCTCTTTTCTCAAAAGCAGAGTGTGTTTCTTGTAAGGCGGGCTAGTGTTTGTTTCCCAGTCCTAAATGGAGTTGAATCACATGCAGTATCTGGTCCTATGAGCAAGAGTTGTTTTCTGGTAAGAAGAGTCACTATTGCGCTCCATTTGCCATACACAGTGCAAATAGCACTCGCGTCTGTTCCCAGCAAGTACAGTGTATTGGACTGAAGAGAAGCTACTTTTCTTGTCAGTTTCCTAAGTGGAGTTACACTAGATATGGCCCATACGTCAGAAGCACAGTTCTTTTGTTCTGAGCAAGCTCACTGTTCTGGCCCTATAGGAAACACAGTAGATTAGAAGAGTGCTTTTTTCTCAAAAGGAGAGTGTGTTTCTTGTAAGGCGAGCTAGTATTTGTTTCCCAGTCAGAAATGGAGTTGAATCACATGCAGTTTCTGGTCCTAGGAGCAAGAGTTGTTTTCTGGTAAGCAGAGTCACTATTGCGCTCCATTTGCCATACACAGTGCAAATAGCACTAGCGACTGTTCCCAGAAAGTACAGTGTATTGGACTGAAGAGAAGCTAGTCTTCTTGTCACTTTCCTAAGCAGAGTTGAACTAGATATGGCCCGTGTGTTGGAAGCACAGTTCCTTTTTTCTGAGCAAGCTCACTGTTCTGGCCCTATAGGAATCACAGTAGAGTAGAAGAGTGCTCTTTTCTCAAAAGCAGAGTGTGTTTCTTGTAAGGCGAGCTAGTGTTTGTTTCCCAGTCGTAAACGGAGTTGAATCACATGCAGTTTCTGGTCCTACTAGCAAGAGTTGTTTTCTTCTAAGAACAGTCAAGATTGCGCTCCCATAGCCATACACAGTGCAAATAGCACTCGCGTCAGTTCCCAGCAAGTACAGCGTATTGGACTGTAGAGAAGCTACTGTTCTTATCAGTTTCCTAAGCAGAGTTGAACTAGATATGGCCCGTGTGTCGGAAGCACAGTTCCTTTGTTCTGAGCAAGCTCACTGTTCTGGCCCTATAGGAAACACAGTAGATTAGAAGAGTGCTCTTTTCTCAAAAGCAGAGTGTGTTTCTTGTAAGGCGAGCTAGTATTTGTTTCCCAGTCAGAAATGGAGTTGAATCACATGCAGTTTCTGCTCCTACAAGCAAGAGTTGTATTCTGGTAAGAAGAGTTACTATTGAGCTCCATTTGCCATACACAGTGCAAATAGCACTCGCGTCTGTTCCCAGCAAGTACAGTGTATTGGACTGAAGAGAAGCTACTGTTCTTGTCAGTTTCCTAAGCAGAGTTGAACTAGATATGGCCCGTGTGTTGGAAGCACATTTCCTTTGTTCTGAGCAAGCTCACTGTTCTGGCCCTATAGGAAAAACAGTAGAGTAGAAGAGTGCTCTTTTCTCAAAAGCAGAGTGTGTTTCTTGTAAGGCGAGATAGTATTTGTTTCCCACACAGAAATGGAGTTGAATCACATGCAGTTTATGGTTCTACAAGCAAGAGTTGTATTCTGGTAAGAAGAGTTACTATTGAGCTCCATTTGCCATACACAGTGCAAATAGCACTCGCGTCTGTTCCCAGCAAGTACAGTGTATTGGACTGAAGAGAAGCTACTGTTCTTGTCAGTTTCCTAAGCAGCATTGAACTAGATATGGCCCGTGTGTTGGAAGCACATTTCCTTTGTTCTGAGCAAGCTCACTGTTCTGGCCCTATAGGAAACACAGTAGATTAGAAGAGTGCTTTTTTCTCAAAAGGAGAGTGTGTTTCTTGTAAGGCGAGCTAGTATTTGTTT
Source organism: Peromyscus eremicus (assembly GCF_949786415.1). Classification (NCBI taxonomy): domain Eukaryota; kingdom Metazoa; phylum Chordata; class Mammalia; order Rodentia; family Cricetidae; genus Peromyscus; species Peromyscus eremicus. The sequence goes on from NW_026736509.1 coordinate 28,455, forward strand.
CCCAGTCAGAAATGGAGTTGAATCACATGCAGTTTCTGGTCCTAGGAGAAAGAGTTTTTTTCTGGTAAGCAGAGTCACTATTGCCCTCCATTTGCCATACACAGTGCAAATAGCACTAGCGACTGTTCCTAGAAAGTACAGTGTATTGGACTGAAGAGAAGCTAGTCTTCTTGTCACTTTCCTAAGCTGAGTTGAACTAGATATGGCCCGTGTGTTGGAAGCACAGTTCCTTTGTTCTGAGCAAGCTCACTGTTCTGGCCCTATAAGAATCACAGTAGAGTAGAAGAGTGCTCTTTTCTCAAAAGCAGAGTGTGTTTCTTGTAAGGCGAGCTAGTGTTTGTTTCCCAGTCGTAAACGGAGTTGAATCACATGCAGTTTCTGGTCCTAATAGCAAGAGTTGTTTTCTTCTAAGAACAGTCATGATTGCGCTCCCATAGCCATACACAGTGCAAATAGCACTTGCGTCTGTTCCCAGCAAGTACAGTGTATTGGATTGAAGAGAAGCTACTGTTCTTATCAATTTCCTAATCAGAGTTGAACTAGATATGGCCAGTGTGTGGGAAGCACAGTTCTTTGTTCTGAGCATGCTCACTCTTCTGGCACTATAGGAATCACAGTAGAGTAGAAGAGTGCTCTTTTCCCAAAAGCAGAGTGTGTTTCTTGTAAGGCGAGCTAGTATTTGTTTCCCAGTCAGAAATGGAGTTGAATCACATGCAGGTTCTGCTCCTACAAGCAAGAGTTGTTTTCTGGTAAGAAGAGTCAGTATTGCACTCCATTTGCCATACACAGTGCAAATAACACTAGCGTCTGTTCCCAGCAAATATAGTGTATTGGACTGAAGAGAAGCTACTGTTCTTGTCAGTTTCCTAAGCAGTGTTGAACTAGATATGGACCGTGTGTGTAGAAAGCATAGTTCTTTTTTTCTGCGCAAGCTAACTCTTCTGGCCTATAGGAAACACAGTAGAGTAGAAGAGTGCTCTTTTCTCAAAAGTAGAGTGTTTTTCTTGTAAGGCGAGCTAGTGTTTGTTTCCCAGTCATAAATGGAGTTGAATCACATGCAGTTTCTGGTCTTACTAGCAAGAGTTGTTTTCTGCTAAGAACAGTCACGATTGCGCTCCCATTGCCATACACAGTGCAAATAGCACCCGCGTCTGTTCCCAGCAAGTACAGTGTATTGGACTGAAGAGAAGCTCCTGTTCTTGTCAGTTTCCTTAGCAGAGTTGAACTAGATATGAACCGTGTGTGTAGAAAGCACAGTTCTTTTGTTCTGAGCAAGCTCACTCTTCTGGCCCTATAGGAAACACAGTAGATTAGAAGAGTGCTCTTTTCTCAAAAGCAGAGTGTGTTTCTTGTAAGGCGAGCTACTATTTGTTTCCCAGTCAGAAATGGAGTTGAATCACATTCAGTTTCAGCTCCTACAAGCAAGAGTTGTTTTCTGCTAAGAATAGTCACGATTGTGCTCCCATTGCCATACACAGTGCAAATAGCACTCGCGTCTGTTCCCAGCAAGTACAGTGTATTGGACTTAAGAGAAGCTTCTTTTCTTGTCAGTTTCCTAAGCAGAGTTGAACTAGATATGGCCCCTGTGTAGGAAGCACAGTTCCTTTGTTCTGAGCAAGCTCACTGTTCTGGCCCTATAGGAAACACAGTAGATTAGAAGAGTGCACTTTTCTCAAAAGCAGAGTGTGTTTCTTGTAAGGCGAGCTAGTATTTGTTTCCCAGTCAGAAATGGAGTTGAATCACATGCAGTTTCTGCTCCTACAAGCAAGAGTTTTATTCTGGTAAGAAGAGTTATAATTGAGCTCCATTTGCCATACACAGTGCAAATAGCACTCGCGTCTGTTCCCAGCAAGTACAGTGTATTGGACTGAAGAGAAGCTACTGTTCTTGTCAGTTTCCTAAGCAGAGTTTAACTAGATATGAACCGTGTGTGTAGAAAGCACAGTTCTTTTGTTCGGAGCAAGCTCACTGTTCTGGCCCTATAGGAAAAACAGTAGAGTAGAAGAGTGCTCTTTTCTCAAAAGCAGAGTGTGTTTCTTGTAAGGCGAGATAGTATTTGTTTCCCACACAGAAATGGAGTTGAATCACATGCAGTTTCTGGTCCTACGAGCAAGTGTTGTATTCTGGTAAGAAGAGTTACTATTGAGCTCCATTTGCCATACACAGTGCAAATAGCACTCGCGTCTGTTCCCAGCAAGTACAGTGTATTGGACTGAAGAGAAGCTACTGTTCTTGTCAGTTTCCTAAGCAGCATTGAACTAGATATGGCCCGTGTGTTGGAAGCACATTTCCTTTGTTCTGAGCAAGCTCACTGTTCTGGCCCTATAGGAAACACAGTAGATTAGAAGAGTGCTTTTTTCTCAAAAGGAGAGTGTGTTTCTTGTAAGGCGAGCTAGTATTTGTTTCCCAGTCAGAAATGGAGTTGAATCACATGCAGTTTCTGGTCCTAGGAGAAAGAGTTGTTTTCTGGTAAGCAAAGTCACTATTGCGCTCCATTTGCCATACACAGTGCAAATAGCACTAGCGACTGTTCCTAGAAAGTACAGTGTATTGGACTGAAGAGAAGCTAGTCTTCTTGTCACTTTCCTAAGCAGAGTTGAACTAGAGATGGCCCGTGTGTTGGAAGCACAGTTCCTTTGTTCTGAGCAAGCTCACTGTTCTGGCCCTATAGGAATCACAGTAGAGTAGAAGAGTGCTCTTTTCTCAAAAGCAGAGTGTGTTTCTTGTAAGACGAGCTAGTGTTTGTTTCCCAGTCGTAAACGGAGTTGAATCAAATGCAGTTTCTGGTCCTAATAGCAAGAGTTGTTTTCTTCTAAGAACAGTCAAGATTGCGCTCCCATAGCCATACACAGTGCAAATAGCACTTGCGTCTGTTCCCAGCAAGTACAGTGTATTGGATTGAAGAGAAGCTACTGTTCTTATCAATTTCCTAAGCAGAGTTGAACTAGATATGGCCAGTGTGTGGGAAGCACAGTTCTTTGTTCTGAGCATGCTCACTCTTCTGGCCCTATAGGAATCACAGTAGAGTAGAAGAGTGCTCTTTTCCCAAAAGCAGAGTGTGTTTCTTGTAAGGCGAGCTAGTATTTGTTTCCAAGTCAGAAATGGAGTTGAATCACATGCAGGTTTTGCTCCTACAAGCAAGAGTTGTTTTCTGGTAAGAAGAGTCAGTATTGCACTCCATTTGCCATACACAGTGCAAATAACACTAGCGTCTGTTCCCAGCAAATATAGTGTATTGGACTGAAGAGAAGCTACTGTTCTTGTCAGTTTCCTAAGCAGAGTTGAACTAGATATGGACCGTGTGTGTAGAAAGCATAGTTCTTTTGTTCTGAGCAAGCTAACTCTTCTGGCCTATAGGAAACACAGTAGAGTAGAAGAGTGCTCTTTTCTCAAAAGCAGAGTGTGTTTCTTGTAAGGCGAGGTAGTGTTTGTTTCCCAGTCGTAAATGGAGTTGAATCACATGCAGTTTCTGGTCTTACTAGCAAGAGTTGTTTTCTGCTAAGAACAGTCACGATTGCGCTCCCATTGCCATACACAGTGCAAATAGCACCCGCGTCTGTTCCCAGCAAGTACAGTGTATTGTACTGAAGAGAAGCTCCTGTTCTTGTCAGTTTCCTTAGCAGAGTTGAACTAGATATGAACCGTGTGTGTAGAAAGCACAGTTCTTTTGTTCTCAGCAAGCTCACTCTTCTGGCCCTATAGGACCACAGTAGATTAGAAGAGTGCTCTTTTCTCAAAAGCAGAGTGTGTTTCTTGTAAGGCGAGCTAGTATTTGTTTCCCAGTCAGAAATGGAGTTGAATCACATTCAGTTTCAGCTCCTACAAGCAAGAGTTGTTTTCTGCTAAGAATAGTCACGATTGTGCTCCCATTGCCATACACAGTGCAAATAGCACTCGCGTCTGTTCCCAGCAAGTACAGTGTATTGGACTTAAGAGAAGCTTCTTTTCTTGTCAGATTCCTAAGCAGAGTTGAACTAGATATGGCCCGTGTGTCGGAAGCACAGTTCCTTTGTTCTGAGCAAGCTCACTGTTCTGGCCCTATAGGAAACACCGTAGATTAGAAGAGTGCTCTTTTCTCAAAAGCAGAGTGTGTTTCTTGTAAGGCGAGCTAGTATTTGTTTCCCAGTCAGAAATGGAGTTGAATCACATGCAGTTTCTGCTCCTACAAGCAAGAGTTTTATTCTGGTAAGAAGAGTTACTATTGAGCTCCATTTGCCATACAAAGTGCAAAGAGCACTCGCGTCTGTTCCCAGCAAGTACAGTGTATTGGACTGAAGAGAAGCTACTGTTCTTGTCAGTTTCCTAAGCAGAGTTTAACTAGATATGAACCGTGTGTGTAGAAAGCACAGTTCTTTTGTTCGGAGCAAGCTCACTGTTCTGGCCCTATAGGAAAAACAGTAGAGTAGAAGAGTGCTCTTTTCTCAAAAGCAGAGTGTGTTTCTTGTAAGGCGAGATAGTATTTGTTTCCCACACAGAAATGGAGTTGAATCACATGCAGTTTATGGTTCTACAAGCAAGAGTTGTATTCTGGTAAGAAGAGTTACTATTGAGCTCCATTTGCCATACACAGTGCAAATAGCACTCGCGTCTGTTCCCAGCAAGTACAGTGTATTGGACTGAAGAGAAGCTACTGTTCTTGTCAGTTTCCTAAGCAGCATTGAACTAGATATGGCCCGTGTGTTGGAAGCACATTTCCTTTGTTCTGAGCAAGCTCACTGTTCTGGCCCTATAGGAAACACAGTAGATTAGAAGAGTGCTTTTTTCTCAAAAGGAGAGTGTGTTTCTTGTAAGGCGAGCTAGTATTTGTTTCCCAGTCAGAAATGGAGTTGAATCACATGCAGTTTCTGGTCCTAGGAGAAAGAGTTGTTTTCTGGTAAGCAGAGTCACTATTGCGCTCCATTTGCCATACACAGTGCAAATAGCACTAGCGACTGTTCCTAGAAAGTACAGTGTATTGGACTGAAGAGAAGCTAGTCTTCTTGTCACTTTCCTAAGCTGAGTTGAACTAGATATGGCCCGTGTGTCGGAAGCACAGTTCCTTTGTTCTGAGCAAGCTCACTGTTCTGGCCCTATAGGAATCACAGTAGAGTAGAAGAGTGCTCTTTTCTCAAAAGCAGAGTGTGTTTCTTGTAAGGCGAGCTAGTGTTTGTTTCCCAGTCGTAAACGGAGTTGAATCACATGCAGTTTCTGGTCCTAATAGCAAGAGTTGTTTTCTTCTAAGAACAGTCATGATTGCGCTCCCATAGCCATACACAGTGCAAATAGCACTTGCGTCTGTTCCCAGCAAGTACAGTGTATTGGATTGAAGAGAAGCTACTGTTCTTATCAATTTCCTAAGCAGAGTTGAACTAGATATGGCCAGTGTGTGGGAAGCACAGTTCTTTGTTCTGAGCATGCTCACTCTTCTGGCCCTATAGGAATCACAGTAGAGTAGAAGAGTGCTCTTTTCCCAAAAGCAGAGTGTGTTTCTTGTAAGGCGAGCTAGTATTTGTTTCCCAGTCAGAAATGGAGTTGAATCACATGCAGGTTCTGCTCCTACAAGCAAGAGTTGTTTTCTGGTAAGAAGAGTCAGTATTGCACTCCATTTGCCATACACAGTGCAAATAACACTAGCGTCTGTTCCCAGCAAATATAGTGTATTGGACTGAAGAGAAGCTACTGTTCTTGTCAGTTTCCTAAGCAGAGTTGAAGTAGATATGGACCGTGTGTGTAGAAAGCATAGTTCTTTTGTTCTGAGCAAGCTAACTCTTCTGGCCTATAGGAAACACAGTAGAGTAGAAGAGTGCTCTTTTCTCAAAAGCAGAGTGTGTTTCTTGTAAGGCGAGCTAGTGTTTGTTTCCCAGTCGTAAATGGAGTTGAATCACATGCAGTTTCTGGTCTTACTAGCAAGAGTTGTTTTCTGCTAAGAACAGTCACGATTGCGCTCCCATTGCCATACACAGTGCAAATAGCACTCGCCTCTGTTCCCAGCAAGTACAGTGTATTGTACTGAAGAGAAGCTCCTGTTCTTGTCAGTTTCCTTAGCAGAGTTGAACTAGATATGAACCGTGTGTGTAGAAAGCACAGTTCTTTTGTTCTCAGCAAGCTCACTCTTCTGGCCCTATAGGACCACAGTAGATTAGAAGAGTGCTCTTTTCTCAAAAGCAGAGTGTGTTTCTTGTAAGGCGAGCTAGTATTTGTTTCCCAGTCAGAAATGGAGTTGAATCACATTCAGTTTCAGCTCCTACAAGCAAGAGTTGTTTTCTGCTAAGAATAGTCACGATTGTGCTCCCATTGCCATACACAGTGCAAATAGCACTCGCGTCTGTTCCCAGCAAGTACAGTGTATTGGACTTAAGAGAAGCTTCTTTTCTTGTCAGATTCCTAAGCAGAGTTGAACTAGATATGGCCCGTGTGTCGGAAGCACAGTTCCTTTGTTCTGAGCAAGCTCACTGTTCTGGCCCTAAGGAAACACAGTAGATTAGAAGAGTGCTCTTTTCTCAAAAGCAGAGTGTGTTTCTTGTAAGGCGAGCTAGTATTTGTTTCCCAGTCAGAAATGGAGTTGAATCACATGCAGTTTCTGCTCCTACAAGCAAGAGTTTTATTCTGGTAAGAAGAGTTACTATTGAGCTCCATTTGCCATACACAGTGCAAAGAGCACTCGCGTCTGTTCCCAGCAAGTACAGTGTATTGAACTGAAGAGAAGCTACTGTTCTTGTCAGGTACCTAAGGAGAGTTGAACTAGATATGGCCCGTGTGTGGGAAGCACAGTTCTTTTGTTCTGAGCAAGCTCACTGTTCTGGCCTATAGGAAACACAGTAGAGTAGAAGAGTGCTCTTTTCTCAAAAGCAGAGTGTGTTTCTTGTAAGGCGAGCTACTATTTGTTTCCCAATCAGAAAAGGATTTGAATCACAGGCAGGTTCTGGTCCTATGAGCAAGAGTTGTTTTGTGGTAAAAAGAGTCACTTTTGTGCTCCATTCGCCATGCACAGTGCAAAGAGCACTCGCGTCTGTTCCCAGCAAGTACAGTGTATTGGACTGAAGAGAAGCTACTGTTCTCGTCAGTTTCCTAAGTGGAGTTGAACTAGATGGGCCCGTACGTCTGAAGCACAGTTCTTTTGTTCTGAGCAAGCTCACTGTTATGGCCCTACAAGAAACACAGTAGATTAGAAGAGTGCTCTTTTCTCAAAAGCAGAGTGTGTTTCTTGTAAGGCGAGCTAGTGTTTGTTTCCCAATCAGAAAAGTATTTGAATCACATGCAGTTTCTGGTTATATGAGCAAGAGTTGTTTTGTGGTAAAAAAAAGAGTCACTTTTGTGCTCCATTCGCCATGCACAGTGCAAAGAGCACTTATGTCTGTTCCCAGCAAGTATAGTGTATTGGACTGAAGAGAAGCTACTGTTCTCGTCAGTTTCCCTAGTGGAGATGAACTAGACATGGCCCGTACGTAGGAAGCACAGTTCTTTTGTTCTGAGCAAGCTCACTGTTCTGGCCCTATAGGAAACACAGTAGATTAGAAGAGTGCTCTTTTCTCAAAAGCGGAGTGTGTTTCTTGTAAGGCGAGCTAGTGTTTGTTTCCCAGTCCTAAATGGAGTTGAATCACATGCAGTTTCTTGTCCTACGAGCAAGAGTTGTTTTCTGGTAAGAAGAGTCACTATTGTGCTCCCATTGCCATACACAGTGCAAATAGCACTCGCGTCTGTTCCCAGCAAGTACAGTGTATTGGACTGAAGGGAAGCTACTGTTCTCGTCAGTTTCCTAAGTGGAGTTGAACTAGATTGGCCCGTACATCGGAAGCACAGTTCTTTTGTTCTGAGCAAGCTCACTGTTCTGGCCCTACAAGAAACACAGTAGATTATAAGTGTGCTCTTTTCTGAAAAGCAGAGTGTGTTTCTTGTAAACCGAGCTAGTGTTTGTTTCCCAATCAGAAAAGGATTTGAATCACATGCAGTTTCTGGTCCTATGAGCAAGAGTTGTTTTGTGGTAAAAAAAGAGTCACTTTTGTGCTCCATTCGCCATACACAGTGCAAAGAGCACTCGCGTCTGTTCCCAGCAAGTACACTGTATTGGACTGAAGAGAAGCTACTGTTCTTGTCAGTTTCCTAAGTGCAGATGAACTAGATATGGCCCGTGTGTGTAGGAAGCACAGTTCTTTTATTCTGAGCAAGCTCACTGTTATGGCCCTATAGGAAACACAGTAGATTAGAAGAGTGCTCTTTTCTCAAAAGCAGAGTGTGTTTCTTGTAAGGCGAGCTAGTGTTTGTTTCCCAGTCCTAAATGGAGTTGAATCACATGCAGTTTCTTGTCCTATGAGCAAGAGTTGTTTTCTGGTAAGAAGAGTCACTGTTGTGCTCCCATTGCCATACACAGTGCAAATAGCACTCGCGTCTGTTCCCAGCAAATAGAGTGTATTGGACTGAAGAGAAGCTACTGTTCTCAGTTTCCTAAGTGGAGTTACACTAGATATGGCCCGTACGTCGGAAGCACAGTTCTTTTGTTCTGAGCAAGCTCACTGTTCTGGCCCTATAGCAAACACAGTAGATTAGAAGAGTGCTCTTTTCTCAAAAGCAGAGTGTGTTTCTTGTAAGGCGAGCTACTATTTGTTTCCCAATCAGAAAAGGATTTGATTCACATGCAGGTTCTGGTCCTATGAGCAAGAGTTGTTTTGTGGTAAAAAGAGTCACTTTTGTGCTCCATTCGCCATGCACAGTGCAAAGAGCACTCGCGTCTGTTCCCAGCAAGTACAGTGTATTGGACTGAAGAGAAGCTACTGTTCTCGTCAGTTTCCTTAGTGGAGTTGAACTAGATGGGCCCGTATGTCTGAAGCACAGTTCTTTTGTTCTGAGCAAGCTCACTGTTATGGCCCTACAAGAAACACAGTAGATTAGAAGAGTGCTCTTTTCTCAAAAGCAGAGTGTGTTTCTTGTAAGGCGAGCTAGTGTTTATTTCCCAATCAGAAAAGTATTTGAATCACATGCAGTTTCTGGTTCTATGAGCAAGAGTTGTTTTGTGGTAAAAAAAAAGAGTCACTTTTGTGCTCCATTCGCCATGCACAGTGCAAAGAGCACTTGCGTCTGTTCCCAGCAAGTATAGTGTATTGGACTGAAGAGAAGCTACTGTTCTCGTCAGTTTCCCTAGTGGAGATGAACTAGACATGGCCCGTACGTAGGAAGCACAGTTCTTTTGTTCTGAGCAAGCTCACTGTTCTGGCCCTATAGGAAACACAGTAGATTAGAAGAGTGCTCTTTTCTCAAAAGCGGAGTGTGTTTCTTGTAAGGCGAGCTAGTGTTTGTTTCCCAGTCCTAAATGGAGTTGAATCACATGCACTTTCTTGTCCTACGAGCAAGAGTTGTTTTCTGGTAAGAAGAGTCACTATTGTGCTCCCATTGCCATACACAGTGCAAATAGCACTCGCCTCTGTTCCCAGCAAGTACAGTGTATTGGACTGAAGGGAAGCTACTGTTCTCGTCAGTTTCCTAAGTGGAGTTGAACTAGATATGGCCCGTACGTCTGAAGCACAGTTCTTTTGTTCTGTGCAAGCTCACTGTTCTGGCCCTATAGGAAACACAGTAGATTAGAAGAGTGCTCTTTTCTCAAAAGCAGAGTGTGTTTCTTGTAAGGCGAGCTAGTATTTGTTTCCCAGTCAGAAATGGCGTTGAATCACATGCACTTTCCTGTCCTAAGAGCAAGAGTTGTTTTCTGGTAAGAAGAGTCACTATTGCGCTCCCATTGCCATACACAGTGCAAATAGCACTCGCATCTGTTCCCAGCAAGTACAGTGTATTGGACTGAAGAGAAGCTACTGTTCTTGTCAGTTTCCTAAGTGGAGTTACACTAGATATGGCCCATATGTCGGAAGCACAGTTCTTTTGTTCTGAGCAAGCTCACTGTTCTGGCCCTATAGGAAAAACAGTAGATTAGAAGAGTGCTCTTTTCTCAAAAGCCGAGTGTATTTCTTGTAAGGCAAGCTAGTGTTTGTTTCCCAGTCCTAAATGGAGTTAAATCACATGCAGTTTCCTGTCCTACGAGCAAGAGTTGTTTTCTGGTAAGAAGAGTCACTATTGCGCTCCCCTTGCCATACAAAGTGCAAATGGCACTCGCGTCTCTTCCCAGCAAGTACAGTGTATTAGACTGAAGAGAAGCTACTGTTCTTGTCAGTTTCCTACGTGTAGTTGAACTAGATATGGCCCGTGTGTGTAGGAAGCACAGTTCTTTTGTTCTGAGCAAGCTCACTGTTCTGGCCCTATAGGAAACACAGTAGAGAAGATGAGTTCTCTTTTCTCAAAAGCAGAGTGTGTTTCTTGTAAGGCGAGCTAGTGTTTGTTTCCCAATCAGAAAAGGATTTGAATCACATGCAGTTTCTGGCCCTATGAGCAAGAGTTGTTTTGTGGTAAAAAGAGTCACTTTTGTGCTCCATTTGACATACACAGTGCAAAGAGCACTCGCGTCTGTTCCCAGCAAGTACAGTGTATTGGACTGAAGAGAAGCTACTGTTCTTGTCAGTTTCCTAAGCAGAGTTGAACTAGATATGGCCGGTGTGTAGGAAGCACAGTGCTTTTGTTCTGAGCAAGCTCACTGTTCTGGCCCTATAGGAAACACAGGAGAGTAGAAGAGTGCTCTTTTCTCAAAAGCAGAGTGTGTTTCTCGTAAGGCAAGCTAGTGTTTGTTTCCCAAACAGAAAAGGATTTGAATCACATGCAGTTTCTGGTCCTATGAGCAAGAGTTGTTTTGTGGTAAAAAGAGTCACTTTTGTGCTCCATTCGCCATACACAGTGCAAAGAGCACTCGCGTCTGTTCCCAGCAAGTACAGTGTATTGGACTGAAGAGAAGCTACTGTTCTTGTCAGTTTCCTAAGTGGAGTTGAACTAGATATGGCCCATATGTCGGAAGCACAGTTCTTTTGTTCTGAGCAAGCTCACTGTTCTGGCCCTATTGGAAACACTGGAGATTAGAAGAGTGCTCTTTTCTCAAAAGCAGAGTGTGTTTCTTGTAAGGCGGGCTAGTGTTTGTTTCCCAGTCCTAAATGGAGTTGAATCACATGCAGTATCTGGTCCTATGAGCAAGAGTTGTTTTCTGGTAAGAAGAGTCACTATTGCGCTCCATTTGCCATACACAGTGCAAATAGCACTCGCGTCTGTTCCCAGCAAGTACAGTGTATTGGACTGAAGAGAAGCTACTTTTCTTGTCAGTTTCCTAAGTGGAGTTACACTAGATATGGCCCATACGTCAGAAGCACAGTTCTTTTGTTCTGAGCAAGCTCACTGTTCTGGCCCTATAGGAAACACAGTAGATTAGAAGAGTGCTTTTTTCTCAAAAGGAGAGTGTGTTTCTTGTAAGGCGAGCTAGTATTTGTTTCCCAGTCAGAAATGGAGTTGAATCACATGCAGTTTCTGGTCCTAGGAGCAAGAGTTGTTTTCTGGTAAGCAGAGTCACTATTGCGCTCCATTTGCCATACACAGTGCAAATAGCACTAGCGACTGTTCCCAGCAAGTACAGTGTATTGGACTGAAGAGAAGCTAGTCTTCTTGTCACTTTCCTAAGCAGAGTTGAACTAGATATGGCCCGTGTGTTGGAAGCACAGTTCCTTTTTTCTGAGCAAGCTCACTGTTCTGGCCCTATAGGAATCACAGTAGAGTAGAAGAGTGCTCTTTTCTCAAAAGCAGAGTGTGTTTCTTGTAAGGCGAGCTAGTGTTTGTTTCCCAGTCGTAAACGGAGTTGAATCACATGCAGTTTCTGGTCCTACTAGCAAGAGTTGTTTTCTTCTAAGAACAGTCAAGATTGCGCTCCCATAGCCATACACAGTGCAAATAGCACTTGCGTCAGTTCCCAGCAAGTACAGCGTATTGGACTGAAGAGAAGGTACTGTTCTTATCAGTTTCCTAAGCAGAGTTGAACTAGATACGGCCCGTGTGTCGGAAGCACAGTTCCTTTGTTCTGAGCAAGCTCACTGTTCTGGCCCTATAGGAAACACAGTAGATTAGAAGAGTGCTCTTTTCTCAAAAGCAGAGTGTGTTTCTTGTAAGGCGAGCTAGTATTTGTTTCCCAGTCAGAAATGGAGTTGAATCACATGCAGTTTCTGCTCCTACAAGCAAGAGTTGTATTCTGGTAAGAAGAGTTACTATTGAGCTCCATTTGCCATACACAGTGCAAATAGCACTCGCGTCTGTTCCCAGCAAGTACAGTGTATTGGACTGAAGAGAAGCTACTGTTCTTGTCAGTTTCCTAAGCAGAGTTGAACTAGATATGGCCCGTGTGTTGGAAGCACATTTCCTTTGTTCTGAGCAAGCTCACTGTTCTGGCCCTATAGGAAACACAGTAGAGTAGAAGAGTGCTTTTTTCTCAAAAGGAGAGTGTGTTTCTTGTAAGGCGAGCTAGTATTTGTTTCCCAGTCAGAAATGGAGTTGAATCACATGCAGTTTCTGGTCCTAGGAGAAAGAGTTGTTTTCTGGTAAGCAGAGTCACTATTGCCCTCCATTTGCCATACACAGTGCAAATAGCACTAGCGACTGTTCCTAGAAAGTACAGTGTATTGGACTGAAGAGAAGCTAGTCTTCTTGTCACTTTCCTAAGCTGAGTTGAACTAGATATGGCCTGTGTGTTGGAAGCACAGTTCCTTTGTTCTGAGCAAGCTCACTGTTCTGGCCCTATAGGAATCACAGTAGAGTAGAAGAGTGCTCTTTTCTCAAAAGCAGAGTGTGTTTCTTGTAAGGCGAGCTAGTGTTTGTTTCCCAGTCGTAAACGGAGTTGAATCACATGCAGTTTCTGGTCCTAATAGCAAGAGTTGTTTTCTTCTAAGAACAGTCATGATTGTGCTCCCATAGCCATACACAGTGCAAATAGCACTTGCGTCTGTTCCCAGCAAGTACAGTGTATTGGATTGAAGAGAAGCTACTGTTCTTATCAATTTCCTAAGCAGAGTTGAACTAGATATGGCCAGTGTGTGGGAAGCACAGTTCTTTGTTCTGAGCATGCTCACTCTTCTGGCACTATAGGAATCACAGTAGAGTAGAAGAGTGCTCTTTTCCCAAAAGCAGAGTGTGTTTCTTGTAAGGCGAGCTAGTATTTGTTTCCCAGTCAGAAATGGAGTTGAATCACATGCAGGTTCTGCTCCTACAAGCAAGAGTTGTTTTCTGGTAAGAAGAGTCAGTATTGCACTCCATTTGCCATACACAGTGCAAATAACACTAGCGTCTGTTCCCAGCAAATATAGTGTATTGGACTGAAGAGAAGCTACTGTTCTTGTCAGTTTCCTAAGCAGTGTTGAACTAGATATGGACCGTGTGTGTAGAAAGCATAGTTCTTTTTTTCTGCGCAAGCTAACTCTTCTGGCCTATAGGAAACACAGTAGAGTAGAAGAGTGCTCTTTTCTCAAAAGTAGAGTGTTTTTCTTGTAAGGCGAGCTAGTGTTTGTTTCCCAGTCATAAATGGAGTTGAATCACATGCAGTTTCTGGTCTTACTAGCAAGAGTTGTTTTCTGCTAAGAACAGTCACGATTGCGCTCCCATTGCCATACACAGTGCAAATAGCACCCGCGTCTGTTCCCAGCAAGTACAGTGTATTGGACTGAAGAGAAGCTCCTGTTCTTGTCAGTTTCCTTAGCAGAGTTGAACTAGATATGAACCGTGTGTGTAGAAAGCACAGTTCTTTTGTTCTGAGCAAGCTCACTCTTCTGGCCCTATAGGAAACACAGTAGATTAGAAGAGTGCTCTTTTCTCAAAAGCAGAGTGTGTTTCTTGTAAGGCGAGCTACTATTTGTTTCCCAGTCAGAAATGGAGTTGAATCACATTCAGTTTCAGCTCCTACAAGCAAGAGTTGTTTTCTGCTAAGAATAGTCACGATTGTGCTCCCATTGCCATACACAGTGCAAATAGCACTCGCGTCTGTTCCCAGCAAGTACAGTGTATTGGACTTAAGAGAAGCTTCTTTTCTTGTCAGTTTCCTAAGCAGAGTTGAACTAGATATGGCCCCTGTGTAGGAAGCACAGTTCCTTTGTTCTGAGCAAGCTCACTGTTCTGGCCCTATAGGAAACACAGTAGATTAGAAGAGTGCACTTTTCTCAAAAGCAGAGTGTGTTTCTTGTAAGGCGAGCTAGTATTTGTTTCCCAGTCAGAAATGGAGTTGAATCACATGCAGTTTCTGCTCCTACAAGCAAGAGTTTTATTCTGGTAAGAAGAGTTACTATTGAGCTCCATTTGCCATACACAGTGCAAATAGCACTCGTGTCTGTTCCCAGCAAGTACAGTGTATTGGACTGAAGAGAAGCTACTGTTCTTGTCAGTTTCCTAAGCAGAGTTTAACTAGATATGAACCGTGTGTGTAGAAAGCACAGTTCTTTTGTTCGGAGCAAGCTCACTGTTCTGGCCCTATAGGAAAAACAGTAGAGTAGAAGAGTGCTCTTTTCTCAAAAGCAGAGTGTGTTTCTTGTAAGGCGAGATAGTATTTGTTTCCCACACAGAAATGGAGTTGAATCACATGCAGTTTCTGGTCCTACGAGCAAGTGTTGTATTCTGGTAAGAAGAGTTACTATTGAGCTCCATTTGCCATACACAGTGCAAATAGCACTCGCGTCTGTTCCCAGCAAGTACAGTGTATTGGACTGAAGAGAAGCTACTGTTCTTGTCAGTTTCCTAAGCAGCATTGAACTAGATATGGCCCGTGTGTTGGAAGCACATTTCCTTTGTTCTGAGCAAGCTCACTGTTCTGGCCCTATAGGAAACACAGTAGATTAGAAGAGTGCTTTTTTCTCAAAAGGAGAGTGTGTTTCTTGTAAGGCGAGCTAGTATTTGTTTCCCAGTCAGAAATGGAGTTGAATCACATGCAGTTTCTGGTCCTAGGAGAAAGAGTTGTTTTCTGGTAAGCAAAGTCACTATTGCGCTCCATTTGCCATACACAGTGCAAATAGCACTAGCGACTGTTCCTAGAAAGTACAGTGTATTGGACTGAAGAGAAGCTAGTCTTCTTGTCACTTTCCTAAGCAGAGTTGAACTAGATATGGCCCGTGTGTTGGAAGCACAGTTCCTTTGTTCTGAGCAAGCTCACTGTTCTGGCCCTATAGGAATCACAGTAGAGTAGAAGAGTGCTCTTTTCTCAAAAGCAGAGTGTGTTTCTTGTAAGACGATCTAGTGTTTGTTTCCCAGTCGTAAACGGAGTTGAATCAAATGCAGTTTCTGGTCCTAATAGCAAGAGTTGTTTTCTTCTAAGAACAGTCAAGATTGCGCTCCCATAGCCATACACAGTGCAAATAGCACTTGCGTCTGTTCCCAGCAAGTACAGTGTATTGGATTGAAGAGAAGCTACTGTTCTTATCAATTTCCTAAGCAGAGTTGAACTAGATATGGCCAGTGTGTGGGAAGCACAGTTCTTTGTTCTGAGCATGCTCACTCTTCTGGCCCTATAGGAATCACAGTAGAGTAGAAGAGTGCTCTTTTCCCAAAAGCAGAGTGTGTTTCTTGTAAGGCGAGCTAGTATTTGTTTCCAAGTCAGAAATGGAGTTGAATCACATGCAGGTTCTGCTCCTACAAGCAAGAGTTGTTTTCTGGTAAGAAGAGTCAGTATTGCACTCCATTTGCCATACACAGTGCAAATAACACTAGCGTCTGTTCCCAGCAAATATAGTGTATTGGACTGAAGAGAAGCTACTGTTCTTGTCAGTTTCCTAAGCAGAGTTGAACTAGATATGGACCGTGTGTGTAGAAAGCATAGTTCTTTTGTTCTGAGCAAGCTAACTCTTCTGGCCTATAGGAAACACAGTAGAGTAGAAGAGTGCTCTTTTCTCAAAAGCAGAGTGTGTTTCTTGTAAGGCGAGCTAGTGTTTGTTTCCCAGTCGTAAATGGAGTTGAATCACATGCAGTTTCTGGTCTTACTAGCAAGAGTTGTTTTCTGCTAAGAACAGTCACGATTGCGCTCCCATTGCCATACACAGTGCAAATAGCACCCGCGTCTGTTCCCAGCAAGTACAGTGTATTGTACTGAAGAGAAGCTCCTGTTCTTGTCAGTTTCCTTAGCAGAGTTGAACTAGATATGAACCGTGTGTGTAGAAAGCACAGTTCTTTTGTTCTGAGCAAGCTCACTCTTCTGGCCCTATAGGACCACAGTAGATTAGAAGAGTGCTCTTTTCTCAAAAGCAGAGTGTGTTTCTTGTAAGGCGAGCTAGTATTTGTTTCCCAGTCAGAAATGGAGTTGAATCACATTCAGTTTCAGCTCCTACAAGCAAGAGTTGTTTTCTGCTAAGAATAGTCACGATTGTGCTCCCATTGCCATACACAGTGCAAATAGCACTCGCGTCTGTTCCCAGCAAGTACAGTGTATTGGACTTAAGAGAAGCTTCTTTTCTTGTCAGATTCCTAAGCAGAGTTGAACTAGATATGGCCCGTGTGTTGGAAGCACAGTTCCTTTGTTCTGAGCAAGCTCACTGTTCTGGCCCTATAGGAAACACCGTAGATTAGAAGAGTGCTCTTTTCTCAAAAGCAGAGTGTGTTTCTTGTAAGGCGAGCTAGTATTTGTTTCCCAGTCAGAAATGGAGTTGAATCACATGCAGTTTCTGCTCCTACAAGCAAGAGTTTTATTCTGGTAAGAAGAGTTACTATTGAGCTCCATTTGCCATACACAGTGCAAAGAGCACTCGCGTCTGTTCCCAGCAAGTACAGTGTATTGGACTGAAGAGAAGCTACTGTTCTTGTCAGTTTCCTAAGCAGAGTTGAACTATATATGAACCGTGTGTGTAGAAAGCACAGTTCTTTTGTTCTGAGCAAGCTCACTGTTCTGGCCCTATAGGAAAAACAGTAGAGTAGAAGAGTGCTCTTTTCTCAAAAGCAGAGTGTGTTTCTTGTAAGGCGAGATAGTATTTGTTTCCCACACAGAAATGGAGTTGAATCACATGCAGTTTATGGTTCTACAAGCAAGAGTTGTATTCTGGTAAGAAGAGTTACTATTGAGCTCCATTTGCCATACACAGTGCAAATAGCACTCGCGTCTGTTCCCAGCAAGTACAGTGTATTGGACTGAAGAGAAGCTACTGTTCTTGTCAGTTTCCTAAGCAGCATTGAACTAGATATGGCCCGTGTGTTGGAAGCACATTTCCTTTGTTCTGAGCAAGCTCACTGTTCTGGCCCTATAGGAAACACAGTAGATTAGAAGAGTGCTTTTTTCTCAAAAGGAGAGTGTGTTTCTTGTAAGGCGAGCTAGTATTTGTTTCCCAGTCAGAAATGGAGTTGAATCACATGCAGTTTCTGGTCCTAGGAGAAAGAGTTGTTTTCTGGTAAGCAGAGTCACTATTGCGCTCCATTTGCCATACACAGTGCAAATAGCACTAGCGACTGTTCCTAGAAAGTACAGTGTATTGGACTGAAGAGAAGCTAGTCTTCTTGTCACTTTCCTAAGCTGAGTTGAACTAGATATGGCCCGTGTGTTGGAAGCACAGTTCCTTTGTTCTGAGCAAGCTCACTGTTCTGGCCCTATAGGAATCACAGTAGAGTAGAAGAGTGCTCTTTTCTCAAAAGCAGAGTGTGTTTCTTGTAAGGCGAGCTAGTGTTTGTTTCCCAGTCGTAAACGGAGTTGAATCACATGCAGTTTCTGGTCCTAATAGCAAGAGTTGTTTTCTTCTAAGAACAGTCATGATTGCGCTCCCATAGCCATACACAGTGCAAATAGCACTCACGTCTGTTCCCAGCAAGTACAGTGTATTGGATTGAAGAGAAGCTACTGTTCTTATCAATTTCCTAAGCAGAGTTGAACTAGATATGGCCAGTGTGTGGGAAGCACAGTTCTTTGTTCTGAGCATGCTCACTCTTCTGGCCCTATAGGAATCACAGTAGAGTAGAAGAGTGCTCTTTTCCCAAAAGCAGAGTGTGTTTCTTGTAAGGCGAGCTAGTATTTGTTTCCCAGTCAGAAATGGAGTTGAATCACATGCAGGTTCTGCTCCTACAAGCAAGAGTTGTTTTCTGGTAAGAAGAGTCAGTATTGCACTCCATTTGCCATACACAGTGCAAATAACACTAGCGTCTGTTCCCAGCAAATATAGTGTATTGGACTGAAGAGAAGCTACTGTTCTTGTCAGTTTCCTAAGCAGAGTTGAAGTAGATATGGACCGTGTGTGTAGAAAGCATAGTTCTTTTGTTCTGAGCAAGCTAACTCTTCTGGCCTATAGGAAACACAGTAGAGTAGAAGAGTGCTCTTTTCTCAAAAGCAGAGTGTGTTTCTTGTAAGGCGAGCTAGTGTTTGTTTCCCAGTCGTAAATGGAGTTGAATCACATGCAGTTTCTGGTCTTACTAGCAAGAGTTGTTTTCTGCTAAGAACAGTCACGATTGCGCTCCCATTGCCATACACAGTGCAAATAGCACCCGCGTCTGTTCCCAGCAAGTACAGTGTATTGTACTGAAGAGAAGCTCCTGTTCTTGTCAGTTTCCTTAGCAGAGTTGAACTAGATATGAACCGTGTGTGTAGAAAGCACAGTTCTTTTGTTCTCAGCAAGCTCACTCTTCTGGCCCTATAGGACCACAGTAGATTAGAAGAGTGCTCTTTTCTCAAAAGCAGAGTGTGTTTCTTGTAAGGCGAGCTAGTATTTGTTTCCCAGTCAGAAATGGAGTTGAATCACATTCAGTTTCAGCTCCTACAAGCAAGAGTTGTTTTCTGCTAAGAATAGTCACGATTGTGCTCCCATTGCCATACACAGTGCAAATAGCACTCGCGTCTGTTCCCAGCAAGTACAGTGTATTGGACTTAAGAGAAGCTTCTTTTCCTGTCAGATTCCTAAGCAGAGTTGAACTAGATATGGCCCGTGTGTTGGAAGCACAGTTCCTTTGTTCTGAGCAAGCTCACTGTTCTGGCCCTAAGGAAACACAGTAGATTAGAAGAGTGCTCTTTTCTCAAAAGCAGAGTGTGTTTCTTGTAAGGCGAGCTAGTATTTGTTTCCCAGTCAGAAATGGAGTTGAATCACATGCAGTTTCTGCTCCTACAAGCAAGAGTTTTATTCTGGTAAGAAGAGTTACTATTGAGCTCCATTTGCCATACACAGTGCAAAGAGCACTCGCGTCTGTTCCCAGCAAGTACAGTGTATTGGACTGAAGAGAAGCTACTGTTCTTGTCAGTTTCCTAAGCAGAGTTTAACTAGATATGAACCGTGTGTGTAGAAAGCACAGTTCTTTTGTTCGGAGCAAGCTCACTGTTCTGGCCCTATAGGAAAAACAGTAGAGTAGAAGAGTGCTCTTTTCTCAAAAGTAGAGTGTGTTTCTTGTAAGGCGAGCTAGTGTTTGTTTCCCAGTCAGAAATGGAGTTGAATCACATGCAGTTTCTGGTCCTATGAGCAAGAGTTGTTTTCTGGTAAAAAGAGTCACTATTGTGCTCCATATGCCATACACAGTGCAAATAGCACTCGCGTCTGTTCCCAGCAAGTACAGTGTATTGGACTGAAGAGAAGCTACTGTTCTTGTCAGGTACCTAAGGAGAGTTGAACTAGATATGGCCCGTGTGTGGGAAGCACAGTTCTTTTGTTCTGAGCAAGCTCACTGTTCTGGCCTATAGGAAACACAGTAGAGTAGAAGAGTGCTCTTTTCTCAAAAGCAGAGTGTGTTTCTTGTAAGGCGAGCTACTATTTGTTTCCCAATCAGAAAAGGATTTGAATCACAGGCAGGTTCTGGTCCTATGAGCAAGAGTTGTTTTGTGGTAAAAAGAGTCACTTTTGTGCTCCATTCGCCATGCACAGTGCAAAGAGCACTCGCGTCTGTTCCCAGCAAGTACAGTGTATTGGACTGAAGAGAAGCTACTGTTCTCGTCAGTTTCCTAAGTGGAGTTGAACTAGATGGGCCCGTACGTCTGAAGCACAGTTCTTTTGTTCTGAGCAAGCTCACTGTTATGGCCCTACAAGAAACACAGTAGATTAGAAGAGTGCTCTTTTCTCACAAGCAGAGTGTGTTTCTTGTAAGGCGAGCTAGTGTTTGTTTCCCAATCAGAAAAGTATTTGAATCACATGCAGTTTCTGGTTATATGAGCAAGAGTTGTTTTGTGGTAAAAAAAAGAGTCACTTTTGTGCTCCATTCGCCATGCACAGTGCAAAGAGCACTTATGTCTGTTCCCAGCAAGTATAGTGTATTGGACTGAAGAGAAGCTACTGTTCTCGTCAGTTTCCCTAGTGGAGATGAACTAGACATGGCCCGTACGTAGGAAGCACAGTTCTTTTGTTCTGAGCAAGCTCACTGTTCTGGCCCTATAGGAAACACAGTAGATTAGAAGAGTGCTCTTTTCTCAAAAGCGGAGTGTGTTTCTTGTAAGGCGAGCTAGTGTTTGTTTCCCAGTCCTAAATGGAGTTGAATCACATGCAGTTTCTTGTCCTACGAGCAAGAGTTGTTTTCTGGTAAGAAGAGTCACTGTTGTGCTCCCATTGCCATACACAGTGCAAATAGCACTCGCGTCTGTTCCCAGCAAGTACAGTGTATTGGACTGAAGGGAAGCTACTGTTCTCGTCAGTTTCCTAAGTGGAGTTGAACTAGATTGGCCCGTACATCGGAAGCACAGTTCTTTTGTTCTGAGCAAGCTCACTGTTCTGGCCCTACAAGAAACACAGTAGATTATAAGTGTGCTCTTTTCTGAAAAGCAGAGTGTGTTTCTTGTAAAAAGAGCTAGTGTTTGTTTCCCAATCAGAAAAGGATTTGAATCACATGCAGTTTCTGGTCCTATGAGCAAGAGTTGTTTTGTGGTAAAAAAAGAGTCACTTTTGTGCTCCATTCGCCATACACAGTGCAAAGAGCACTCGCGTCTGTTCCCAGCAAGTACACTGTATTGGACTGAAGAGAAGCTACTGTTCTTGTCAGTTTCCTAAGTGCAGATGAACTAGATATGGCCCGTGTGTGTAGGAAGCACAGTTCTTTTATTCTGAGCAAGCTCACTGTTATGGCCCTATAGGAAACACAGTAGATTAGAAGAGTGCTCTTTTCTCAAAAGCAGAGTGTGTTTCTTGTAAGGCGAGCTAGTGTTTGTTTCCCAGTCGTAAATGGAGTTGAATCACATGCAGTTTCTTGTCCTATGAGCAAGAGTTGTTTTCTGGTAAGAAGAGTCACTGTTGTGCTCCCATTGCCATACACAGTGCAAATAGCACTCGCGTCTGTTCCCAGCAAATAGAGTGTATTGGACTGAAGAGAAGCTACTGTTCTCAGTTTCCTAAGTGGAGTTACACTAGATATGGCCCGTACGTCGGAAGCACAGTTCTTTTGTTCTGAGCAAGCTCACTGTTCTGGCCCTATAGCAAACACAGTAGATTAGAAGAGTGCTCTTTTCTCAAAAGCAGAGTGTGTTTCTTGTAAGGCGAGCTACTATTTGTTTCCCAATCAGAAAAGGATTTGAATCACATGCAGGTTCTGGTCCTATGAGCAAGAGTTGTTTTGTGGTAAAAAGAGTCACTTTTGTGCTCCATTCGCCATGCACAGTGCAAAGAGCACTCGCGTCTGTTCCCAGCAAGTACAGTGTATTGGACTGAAGAGAAGCTACTGTTCTCGTCAGTTTCCTTAGTGGAGTTGAACTAGATGGGCCCGTACGTCTGAAGCACAGTTCTTTTGTTCTGAGCAAGCTCACTGTTATGGCCCTACAAGAAACACAGTAGATTAGAAGAGTGCTCTTTTCTCAAAAGCAGAGTGTGTTTCTTGTAAGGCGAGCTAGTGTTTATTTCCCAATCAGAAAAGTATTTGAATCACATGCAGTTTCTGGTTCTATGAGCAAGAGTTGTTTTGTGGTAAAAAAAAAAGTGTCACTTTTGTGCTCCATTCGCCATGCACAGTGCAAAGAGCACTTGCGTCTGTTCCCAGCAAGTATAGTGTATTGGACTGAAGAGAAGCTACTGTTCTCGTCAGTTTCCCTAGTGGAGATGAACTAGACATGGCCCGTACGTAGGAAGCACAGTTCTTTTGTTCTGAGCAAGCTCACTGTTCTGGCCCTATAGGAAACACAGTAGATTAGAAGAGTGCTCTTTTCTCAAAAGCGGAGTGTGTTTCTTGTAAGGCGAGCTAGTGTTTGTTTCCCAGTCCTAAATGGAGTTGAATCACATGCACTTTCTTGTCCTACGAGCAAGAGTTGTTTTCTGGTAAGAAGAGTCACTATTGTGCTCCCATTGCCATACACAGTGCAAATAGCACTCGCGTCTGTTCCCAGCAAGTACAGTGTATTGGACTGAAGGGAAGCTACTGTTCTCGTCAGTTTCCTAAGTGGAGTTGAACTAGATATGGCCCGTACGTCTGAAGCACAGTTCTTTTGTTCTGTGCAAGCTCACTGTTCTGGCCCTATAGGAAACACAGTAGATTAGAAGAGTGCTCTTTTCTCAAAAGCAGAGTGTGTTTCTTGTAAGGCGAGCTAGTATTTGTTTCCCAGTCAGAAATGGCGTTGAATCACATGCACTTTCCTGTCCTAAGAGCAAGAGTTTTTTTCTGGTAAGAAGAGTCACTATTGCGCTCCCATTGCCATACACAGTGCAAATAGCACTCGCATCTGTTCCCAGCAAGTACAGTGTATTGGACTGAAGAGAAGCTACTGTTCTTGTCAGTTTCCTAAGTGGAGTTACACTAGATATGGCCCATATGTCGGAAGCACAGTTCTTTTGTTCTGAGCAAGCTCACTCTTCTGGCCCTATAGGAAAAACAGTAGATTAGAAGAGTGCTCTTTTCTCAAAAGCCGAGTGTATTTCTTGTAAGGCGAGCTAGTGTTTGTTTCCCAGTCCTAAATGGAGTTAAATCACATGCAGTTTCCTGTCCTATGAGCAAGAGTTGTTTTCTGGTAAGAAGAGTCACTATTGCGCTCCCCTTGCCATACAAAGTGCAAATGGCACTCGCGTCTCTTCCCAGCAAGTACAGTGTATTAGACTGAAGAGAAGCTACTGTTCTTGTCAGTTTCCTACGTGTAGTTGAACTAGATATGGCCCGTGTGTGTAGGAAGCACAGTTCTTTTGTTCTGAGCAAGCTCACTGTTCTGGCCCTATAGGAAACACAGTAGAGAAGATGAGTTCTCTTTTCTCAAAAGCAGAGTGTGTTTCTTGTAAGGCGAGCTAGTGTTTGTTTCCCAATCAGAAAAGGATTTGAATCACATGCAGTTTCTGGCCCTATGAGCAAGAGTTGTTTTGTGGTAAAAAGAGTCACTTTTGTGCTCCATTTGACATACACAGTGCAAAGAGCACTCGCGTCTGTTCCCAGCAAGTACAGTGTATTGGACTGAAGAGAAGCTACTTTTCTTGTCAGTTTCCTAAGTGGAGTTACACTAGATATGGCCCATACGTCAGAAGCACAGTTCTTTTGTTCTGAGCAAGCTCACTGTTCTGGCCCTATAGGAAACACAGTAGATTAGAAGAGTGCTTTTTTCTCAAAAGGAGAGTGTGTTTCTTGTAAGGCGAGCTAGTATTTGTTTCCCAGTCAGAAATGGAGTTGAATCACATGCAGTTTCTGGTCCTAGGAGCAAGAGTTGTTTTCTGGTAAGCAGAGTCACAATTGCGCTCCATTTGCCATACACAGTGCAAATAGCACTAGCGACTGTTCCCAGAAAGTACAGTGTATTGGACTGAAGAGAAGCTAGTCTTCTTGTCACTTTCCTAAGCAGAGTTGAACTAGATATGGCCCGTGTGTTGGAAGCACAGTTCCTTTGTTCTGAGCAAGCTCACTGTTCTGGCCCTATAGGAATCACAGTAGAGTAGAAGAGTGCTCTTTTCTCAAAAGCAGAGTGTGTTTCTTGTAAGGCGAGCTAGTATTTGTTTCCCAGTCAGAAATGGAGTTGAATCACATGCAGTTTCTGCTCCTACAAGCAAGAGTTGTATTCTGGTAAGAAGAGTTACTATTGAGCTCCATTTGCCATACACAGTGCAAATAGCACTCGCGTCTGTTCCCAGCAAGTACAGTGTATTGGACTGAAGAGAAGCTACTGTTCTTGTCAGTTTCCTAAGCAGAGTTGAACTAGATATGGCCCGTGTGTTGGAAGCACATTTCCTTTGTTCTGAGCAAGCTCACTGTTCTGGCCCTATAGGAAACACAGTAGATTAGAAGAGTGCTTTTTTCTCAAAAGGAGAGTGTGTTTCTTGTAAGGCGAGCTAGTATTTGTTTCCCAGTCAGAAATGGAGTTGAATCACATGCAGTTTCTGGTCCTAGGAGCAAGAGTTGTTTTCTGGTAAGCAGAGTCACTATTGCCCTCCATTTGCCATACACAGTGCAAATAGCACTAGAGACTGTTCCCAGAAAGTAAAGTGTATTGGACTGAAGAGAAGCTAGTCTTCTTGTGACTTTCCTAAGCAGAGTTGAACTAGATATGGCCCGTGTGTCGGAAGCACAGTTCCTTTGTTCTGAGCAAGCTCACTGTTCTGGCCCTATAGGAATCACAGTAGAGTAGAAGAGTGCTCTTTTCTCAAAAGCAGAGTGTGTTTCTTGTAAGGCGAGCTAGTGTTTGTTTCCCAGTCGTAAACGGAGTTGAATCACATGCAGTTTCTGGTCCTACTAGCAAGAGTTGTTTTCTGCTAAGAACAGTCAAGATTGCGCTCCCATAGCCATACACAGTGCAAATAGCACTTGCGTCTGTTCCCAGCAAGTACAGTGCATTGGACTGAAGAGAAGCTACTGTTCTTATCAGTTTCCTAAGCGGAGTTGAACTAGATATGGCCAGTGTGTGGGAAGCACAGTTCTTTGTTCTGAGCATGCTCACTGTTCTGGCCCTATAGGAATCACAGTAGAGTAGAAGAGTGCTCTTTTCTCAAAAGCAGAGTGAGTTTCTTGTAAGGCGAGCTAGTATTTGTTTCCCAGTCAGAAATGGAGTTGAATCACATGCAGGTTCTGCTCCTACAAGCAAGAGTTGTTTTCTGGTAAGAAGAGTCAGTATTGCACTCCATTTGCCATACACAGTGCAAATAACACTAGCGTCTGTTCCCAGCAAATATAGTGTATTGGACTGAAGAGAAGCTACTGTTCTTGTCAGTTTCCTAAGCAGCGTTGAACTAGATATGGACCGTGTGTGTAGAAAGCATAGTTCTTTTTTTCTGCGCAAGCTAACTCTTCTGGCCTATAGGAAACACAGTAGAGTAGAAGAGTGCTCTTTTCTCAAAAGTAGAGTGTTTTTCTTGTAAGGCGAGCTAGTGTTTGTTTCCCAGTCATAAATGGAGTTGAATCACATGCAGTTTCTGGTATTACTAGCAAGAGTTGTTTTCTGCTAAGAACAGTCACGATTGCGCTCCCATTGCCATACACAGTGCAAATAGCACCCGCGTCTGTTCCCAGCAAGTACAGTGTATTGGACTGAAGAGAAGCTCCTGTTCTTGTCAGTTTCCTTAGCAGAGTTGAACTAGATATGAACCGTGTGTGTAGAAAGCACAGTTCTTTTGTTCTGAGCAAGCTCACTCTTCTGGCCCTATAGGAAACACAGTAGATTAGAAGAGTGCTCTTTTCTCAAAAGCAGAGTGTGTTTCTTGTAAGGCGAGCTACTATTTGTTTCCCAGTCAGAAATGGAGTTGAATCACATTCAGTTTCAGCTCCTACAAGCAAGAGTTGTTTTCTGCTAAGAACAGTCACCATTGCGCTCCCATTGACATACACAGCGCAAATAGCATTCGCGTCTGTTCCCAGCAAGTACAGTGTATTGGACTGAAGAGAAGCTACTGTTCTTGTCAGTTTCCTAAGCAGAGTTGAACTAGATATGGCCCGTGTGTCGGAAGCACAGTTCTTTTGTTCTGAGCAAGCTCACTGTTCTGGCCCTATAGGAAACACAGTAGTTTAGAAGAGTGCTCTTTTCTCAAAAGCAGAGTGTATTTCTTGTAAGGCGAGCTAGTATTTGTTTCCCAGTCAGAATTGGAGTTGAATCACATGCAGTTTCTGCTCCTACGAGCAAGAGTTGTTTTCTGGTAAGAAGAGTCACTATTTGGCTCCATATACTATACACAGTGCAAATAGCACTAGCATCTGTTCCCAGCAAGTACAGTGTATTGGACTGAAGAGAAGCTACTGTTCTTGTCAGTTTCCTAAGCAGAGTTGAACTAGATGTGGCCCGTGTGTCGGAAGCACAGTTCCTTTGTTCTGAGCAAACTCACTCTTCTGGCGCTATAGGAATCACAGTAGATTAGAAGAGTGCTCTTTTCTCAAAAGCAGAGTGTGTTTCTTGTAAGGCGAGCTAGTATTTGTTTCCCAGTCAGAAATGGAGTTGAATTACATGCAGTTTCTGGTCCTACGAGCAAGAGTTGTTTTCTGGTAAGAAAACTCACTTTTGCGCTCCATTTGCCATACACAGTGCAAATAGCCCTCGCATCTGTTCCCAGCAAGTACAGTGTATTGGACTGAAGAGAAGCTACTGTTCTGGTCAGTTTCCTTAGCAGAGTTGAACTAGATATGAACCGTGTGTGTAGAAAGCACAGTTCTTTTGTTCTGAACAAGCTCACTCTTCTGGCCCTATAAGAAACACAGTAGAATAGAAGAGTGCTCTTTTCTCAAAAGCAGAGTGTGTTTCTTGTAAGGCGAGCTAGTGTTTGTTTCCCATTCAGAAATGGAGTTGAATCACATGCAGTTTCTGGTCCTACAAGCAAGAGTTGTTTTCTGGTAAGAAGAGTCAGTATTGCACTCCATTTGCCATGCACAGTGCAAATAACACTAGCGTCTGTTCCCAGCAAATAGAGTGTATTGGACTGAAGAGAAGCTATTGTTCTTGTCAGTTTCCTAAGCATAGATGAACTAGATGTGGCCCGTGTGTGTAGGAAGCACAGTTCTTTTGTTCTGAGCAAGCTCACTCTTCTGGCCCTACAGGAAACACAGTAGAGTAGAAGAGTGCTCTTTTCTCAAAAGCAGAGTGTGTTTCTTGTAAGGCGAGCTAGTATTTGTTTCCCAGTCAGAAATAGAGTTGAATCACATGCAGTTTCTGCTCCTACAAGCAAGAGTTGTTTTCTGGTAAGAAGAGTCAATATTGCACTCCATTTGCCATACACAGTGCAAATAACACTAGCAACTGTTCCCAGCAAATATAGTGTATTGGACTGAAGAGAAGCTACTGTTCTTGTCAGTTTCCTAAGCAGAGTTGAACTAGATATGGCCCGTGTGTGTAGAAAGCACAGTTCTTTAGTTCTGAGCAAGCTCACTGTTCTGGCCCTATAGGAATCACAGTAGAGTAGAAGAGTGCTCTTTTCTCAAAAGCAGAGTGTGTTTATTGTAAGGCGAGCTAGTGTTTGTTTCCCAGTCAGAAATGGAGTTGAATCACATGGAGTTTCTGGTCCTACTAGAAAGAGTTGTTTTCTGCTAAGAACAGTCACGATTGTGCTCCCATTGCCATACACAGTGCAAATAGCACTCGTGTCTGTTCCCAGCAATTACAGTGTATTGGACTGAAGAGAAGCTACTGTTCTTGTCAGTTTCCTAAGCAGAGTTGAACTAAATATGGCCCGTGTGTCGGAAACACAGTTCTTTTGTTCTGTTCAAGCTCACTGTTCTGGCCCTATAGGAAACACAGTAGATTAGAAGAGTGCTCTTTTCTCAAAAGCAGAGTATGTTTCATGTAAGGCGTGCTAGTATTTGTTTCCCAGTCAGAAATGGAGTTGAATCACATGCAGTTTCTGCTCCTACAAGCAAGAGTTGTTTTCTGGTAAGAAGAGTCACTATTTGCCTCCATATACCCTACACAGTGCAATTAGCACTAGCATCTGTTCCCAGCAAGTACAGTGAATTCGACTGAAGACAAGCTACTGTTCTTGTCAGTTTCCTAAGCAGAGTTGAACTAGATATGGCCCGTGTGTCGGAAGCACAGTTCCTTTTTTCTGAGCAAACTCACTCTTCTGGCCCTATAGGAATCCCAGTAGATTAGAAGAGTGCTCTTTTCTCAAAAGCAGAGTGTGTTTTTTGTAAGGCGAGCTAGTTTTTGTTTCCCAGTCAGAAATGGAGTTGAATCACATGCAGTTTCTGGTCCTATGAGCAAGAGTTGTTTTCTGGTAAAAAGAGTCACTATTGCGCTCCATTTGCCATACACAGTGCAAATAGCACTCGCGTCTGTTCCCAGCAAGTACAGTGTATTGGACTGAAGAGAAGCTACTGTTCTTGTCAGTTTCCTAAGCAGAGTTGAACTAGATATGGCCCGTGTGTCGGAAGCACAGTTCTTTTATTCTGAGCAAGCTCACTGTTCTGGCCCTATAGGAAACACAGTAGATTAGAAGAGTGCTCTTTTCTCAAAAGCAGAGTGTGTTTCTTGTAAGGTGAGCTAGTATTTGTTTCCCAGTCAGAAATGGAGTTGAATCACATGCAGTTTCTGCTCCGACAAGCAAGAGTTGTTTTCTGGTAAGAAGAGTCAGTATTGCACTCCATTTGCCATACACAGTGCAAATAACACTAGCGTCTGTTCCCAGCAAATACAGTGTATTGGACTGAAGAGAAGCTATTGTTCTTGTCAGTTTCCTAAGCAGAGTTGAACTAAATATGGCCCGTGTGTCGGAAACACAGTTCTTTTGTTGTGAGCAAGCTCACTGTTCTGGCCCTATAGGAAACACAGTAGATTAGAAGAGTGCTCTTTTCTCAAAAGCAGAGTATGTTTCATGTAAGGCGAGCTAGTATTTGTTTCCCAGTCAGAAATGGAGTTGAATCACATGCAGTTTCTGGTCCTACGAGCAAGAGTTGTTTTCTGGTAAGAAGAGTCACTATTTGGCTCCATATACCATACACAGTGCAAATAGCACTAGCATCTGTTCCCAACAAGTACAGTGTATTGGACTGAAGAGAAGCTACTGTTCTTGTCAGTTTCCTAAGCAGAGTTGAACTAGATATGGCCCGTGTGTAGGAAGCACAGTTCCTTTGTTCTGAGCAAACTCACTCTTCTGGCCCTATAGGAATCACAGTAGAATAGAAGAGTGCTCTTTTCTCAAAAGCAGAGTGTGTTTTTTGTAAGGCGAGCTAGTATTTGTTTCCCAGTCAGAAATGGATTTGAATCACATGCAGTTTCTGGTCCTATGAGCAAGAGTTTTTTCTGGTAAGAAAAGTCACTATTGCGCTCCATTTGCCATACACAGTGCAAATAGCACTAGCGTCTGTTCCCAGCAAGTACAGTGTATTGGACTGAAGAGAAGCTACTGTTCTCGTCAGTTTCCTAAGTGTAGTTGAACTAGATATGGCCCGTGTGTCGGAAGCACAGTTCTTTTGTTCTGAGCAAGCTCACTGTTCTGGCCCTATAGGAAACACAATAGATTAGAAGTGTGCTCTTTTCTCAAAAGCAGAGTGTGTTTCTTGTAAGGCGAGCTCGTGTTTGTTTCCCAATCAGAAAAGGATTTGAATCACATGCAGTTTCTGGTCCTATGAGCAAGAGTGTTTTGTGGTAAAAAAAAAGAGTCACTTTTGTGCTCCATTCGCCATACACAGTGCAAAGAGCACTTGCATCTGTTCCCAGCAAGTATAGTGTATTGGACTGAACAGAAGCTGCTGTTCTTGTCAGTTTCCTAAGCAGAGTTGAACTAGATATGGCCCGTGTGTCGGAAGCACAGTGCTTTTGTTCTGAGCAAGCTCACTGTTCTGGCCCTATTGGAAACAAAGGAGAGTAGAAGAGTGCTCTTTTGTCAAAAGCAGAGTGTGTTTCTTGTAAGGCGTGCTAGTATTTGTTTCCCAGTGAGAAATGGAGTTGAATCACATGCAGTTTCTGGTCCTACGAGCAAGAGTTGTTTTCTGGTAAGCAGAGTCACTATTGCGCTCCATTTGCCATACACAGTGCACATAGCACTAGCGTCTGTTCCCAGCAAGTACAGTGTATTGGACTGAAGAGAAACTACTGCTCTTGTCAGTTTCCTACGCAGAGTTGAACTAGATATGGCCCGTGTGTTGGAAGCACATTTCCTTTGTTCTGAGCAAGCTCACTGTTCTGGCCCTATAGGAAACACAGTAGATTAGAAGAGTGCTTTTTTCTCAAAAGGAGAGTGTGTTTCTTGTAAGGCGAGCTAGTATTTGTTTCCCAGTCAGAAATGGAGTTGAATCACATGCAGTTTCTGGTCCTACGAGCAAGAGTTGTGTTCTGGTAAGAATAGTCACTATTGCGCTCCATTTGCCATACACAGAGCAATTAGCACTCGCCTCTGTTCCCAGCAAGTACAGTGTATTGGACTGAAGGGAAGCTACTGTTCTTGTCAGTTTCCTAAGCAGAGTTGAACTAGATATGGCCCGTGTGTCGGAAGAATAAGTTCTTTTGTTCTGAGCAAACTCACTGTTCTGGCCCTATAGGAAACACAGTAGATTAGAAGAGTGCTCTTTTCTCAAAAGCAGAGTGTGTTTCTTGTAAGGCGAGCTAGTATTTGTTTCCCAGTAAGAAATGGAGGTGAATCACATGCAGTTTCTGGTCCTACGAGCAAGAGTTGTTTCCTGGTAAGAAGAGTCACTATTTGGCTCCATATACCATACACAGTGCAAATAGAAGTAGAATCTGTTCCCAGCAAGTACAGTGTATTGGACTGAAGAGAAGCTACTGTTCTTGTCAGTTTCCTAAGCAGAGTTGAACTAGATATGGCCCGTGTGTCGGAAGCACAGTTCTTTTGTTCTGAGCAAGCTCACTGTTCTGGCCCTATAGGAAACACAGTAGATTAGAAGAGTGCTCTTTTCTCAAAAGCAGAGTGTGTTTCTTGTAAGGCGAGCTAGTATTTGTTTCCCAGTAAGAAATGGAGGTGAATCACATGCAGTTTCTGGTCCTACGAGCAAGAGTTGTTTCCTGGTAAGAAGAGTCACTATTTGGCTCCATATACCATACACAGTGCAAATAGAAGTAGAATCTGTTCCCAGCAAGTACAGTGTATTGGACTGAAGAGAAGCTACTGTTCTTGTCAGTTTCCTAAGCAGAGTTGAACTAGATATGGCCCGTGTGTCGGAAGCACAGTTCTTTTGTTCTGAGCAAGCTCACTGTTCTGGCCCTATAAGAAACACAGTAGTTTAGAAGAGTGCTCTTTTCTCAAAAGCAGAGTGTATTTCTTGTAAGGCGAGCTAGTATTTGTTTCCCAGTCAGAATTGGAGTTGAATCACATGCAGTTTCTGCTCCTACGAGCAAGAGTTGTTTTCTGGTAAGAAGAGTCACTATTTGGCTCCATATACTATACACAGTGCAAATAGCACTAGCATCTGTTCCCAGCAAGTACAGTGTATTGGACTGAAGAGAAGCTACTGTTCTTGTCAGTTTCCTAAGCAGAGTTGAACTAGATGTGGCCCGTGTGTCGGAAGCACAGTTCCTTTGTTCTGAGCAAACTCACTCTTCTGGCGCTATAGGAATCACAGTAGATTAGAAGAGTGCTCTTTTCTCAAAAGCAGAGTGTGTTTCTTGTAAGGCGAGCTAGTATTTGTTTCCCAGTCAGAAATGGAGTTGAATTACATGCAGTTTCTGGTCCTACGAGCAAGAGTTGTTTTCTGGTAAGAAAACTCACTTTTGCGCTCCATTTGCCATACACAGTGCAAATAGCCCTCGCATCTGTTCCCAGCAAGTACAGTGTATTGGACTGAAGAGAAGCTACTGTTCTGGTCAGTTTCCTTAGCAGAGTTGAACTAGATATGAACCGTGTGTGTAGAAAGCACAGTTCTTTTGTTCTGAACAAGCTCACTCTTCTGGTCCTATAGGAAACACAGTAGAATAGAAGAGTGCTCTTTTCTCAAAAGCAGAGTGTGTTTCTTGTAAGGCGAGCTAGTGTTTGTTTCCCATTCAGAAATGGAGTTGAATCACATGCAGTTTCTGGTCCTACAAGCAAGAGTTGTTTTCTGGTAAGAAGAGTCAGTATTGCACTCCATTTGCCATGCACAGTGCAAATAACACTAGCGTCTGTTCCCAGCAAATAGAGTGTATTGGACTGAAGAGAAGCTATTGTTCTTGTCAGTTTCCTAAGCAGAGATGAACTAGATGTGGTCCGTGTGTGTAGGAAGCACAGTTCTTTTGTTCTGAGCAAGCTCACTCTTCTGGCCCTACAGGAAACACAGTAGAGTAGAAGAGTGCTCTTTTCTCAAAAGCAGAGTGTGTTTCTTGTAAGGCGAGCTAGTATTTGTTTCCCAGTCAGAAATGGAGTTGAATCACATGCAGTTTCTGGTCCTATGAGCAAGAGTTGTTTTCTGGTAAAAAGAGTCACTATTGCGCTCCATTTGCCAAACACAGTGCAAATAGCACTTGCGTCTGTTCCCAGCAAGTACAGTGTATTGGACTGAAGAGAAGCTGCTGTTCTTATCAGTTTCCTAAGCAGAGTTGAACTAGAATTGGCCCGTGTTTGGGAAGCACAGTTCTGTGTTCTGAGCATGCTCACTGTTCTGGCCCTATAGGAAACACAGTAGATTAGAAGAGTGCTCTTTTCTCAAAAGCAGAGTGTGTTTCTTGTAAGGCGAGCTAGTATTTGTTTCCCAGTCAGAAATGGAGTTGAATCACATGCAGTTTCTGCTCCTACAAGCAAGAGTTGTTTTCTGGTAAGAAGAGTCAATATTGTACTCCATTTGCCATACACAGTGCAAATAACACTATCATCTGTTCCCAGCAAATATAGTGTATTGGACTGAAGAGAAGCTACTGTTCTTGTCAGTTTCCTAAGCAGAGTTGAACTAGATATGGCCCGTGTGTGTAGAAAGCACAGTTCTTTTGTTCTGAGCAAGCTCACTATTCTGGCCTATAGGAAACACAGTAGAGTAGAAGAGTGCTCTTTTCTCAAAAGCAGAGTGTGTTTCTTGTAAGGCGAGCTAGTGTTTGTTTCCCAGTCGTAAACGGAGTTGAATCACATGCAGTTTCTGGTCTTACTAGCAAGAGTTGTTTTCTGCTAAGAACAGTCACCATTGCGCTCCCATTGACATACACAGGGCAAATAGCACTCGCGTCTGTTCCCAGCAAGTACAGTGTATTGGACTGAAGAGAAGCTACTGTTCTTGTCAGTTTCCTAAGCAGAGTTGAACTAGATATGGCCCGTGTGTCGGAAGCACAGTTCTTTTGTTCTGAGCAAGCTCACTGTTCTGGCCCTATAGGAAACACAGTAGTTTAGAAGAGTGCTCTTTTCTCAAAAGCAGAGTGTATTTCTTGTAAGGCGAGCTAGTATTTGTTTCCCAGTCAGAATTGGAGTTGAATCACATGCAGTTTCTGCTCCTACGAGCAAGAGTTGTTTTCTGGTAAGAAGAGTCACTATTTGGCTCCATATACTATACACAGTGCAAATAGCACTAGCATCTGTTCCCAGCAAGTACAGTGTATTGGACTGAAGAGAAGCTACTGTTCTTGTCAGTTTCCTAAGCAGAGTTGAACTAGATGTGGCCCGTGTGTCGGAAGCACAGTTCCTTTGTTCTGAGCAAACTCACTCTTCTGGCGCTATAGGAATCACAGTAGATTAGAAGAGTGCTCTTTTCTCAAAAGCAGAGTGTGTTTCTTGTAAGGCGAGCTAGTATTTGTTTCCCAGTCAGAAATGGAGTTGAATTACATGCAGTTTCTGGTCCTACGAGCAAGAGTTGTTTTCTGGTAAGAAAACTCACTTTTGCGCTCCATTTGCCATACACAGTGCAAATAGCCCTCGCATCTGTTCCCAGCAAGTACAGTGTATTGGACTGAAGAGAAGCTACTGTTCTGGTCAGTTTCCTTAGCAGAGTTGAACTAGATATGAACCGTGTGTGTAGAAAGCACAGTTCTTTTGTTCTGAACAAGCTCACTCTTCTGGCCCTATAAGAAACACAGTAGAATAGAAGAGTGCTCTTTTCTCAAAAGCAGAGTGTGTTTCTTGTAAGGCGAGCTAGTGTTTGTTTCCCATTCAGAAATGGAGTTGAATCACATGCAGTTTCTGGTCCTACAAGCAAGAGTTGTTTTCTGGTAAGAAGAGTCAGTATTGCACTCCATTTGCCATGCACAGTGCAAATAACACTAGCGTCTGTTCCCAGCAAATAGAGTGTATTGGACTGAAGAGAAGCTATTGTTCTTGTCAGTTTCCTAAGCATAGATGAACTAGATGTGGCCCGTGTGTGTAGGAAGCACAGTTCTTTTGTTCTGAGCAAGCTCACTCTTCTGGCCCTACAGGAAACACAGTAGAGTAGAAGAGTGCTCTTTTCTCAAAAGCAGAGTGTGTTTCTTGTAAGGCGAGCTAGTATTTGTTTCCCAGTCAGAAATAGAGTTGAATCACATGCAGTTTCTGCTCCTACAAGCAAGAGTTGTTTTCTGGTAAGAAGAGTCAATATTGCACTCCATTTGCCATACACAGTGCAAATAACACTAGCAACTGTTCCCAGCAAATATAGTGTATTGGACTGAAGAGAAGCTACTGTTCTTGTCAGTTTCCTAAGCAGAGTTGAACTAGATATGGCCCGTGTGTGTAGAAAGCACAGTTCTTTAGTTCTGAGCAAGCTCACTGTTCTGGCCCTATAGGAATCACAGTAGAGTAGAAGAGTGCTCTTTTCTCAAAAGCAGAGTGTGTTTATTGTAAGGCGAGCTAGTGTTTGTTTCCCAGTCAGAAATGGAGTTGAATCACATGGAGTTTCTGGTCCTACTAGAAAGAGTTGTTTTCTGCTAAGAACAGTCACGATTGTGCTCCCATTGCCATACACAGTGCAAATAGCACTCGTGTCTGTTCCCAGCAATTACAGTGTATTGGACTGAAGAGAAGCTACTGTTCTTGTCAGTTTCCTAAGCAGAGTTGAACTAAATATGGCCCGTGTGTCGGAAACACAGTTCTTTTGTTCTGTTCAAGCTCACTGTTCTGGCCCTATAGGAAACACAGTAGATTAGAAGAGTGCTCTTTTCTCAAAAGCAGAGTATGTTTCATGTAAGGCGTGCTAGTATTTGTTTCCCAGTCAGAAATGGAGTTGAATCACATGCAGTTTCTGCTCCTACAAGCAAGAGTTGTTTTCTGGTAAGAAGAGTCACTATTTGCCTCCATATACCCTACACAGTGCAATTAGCACTAGCATCTGTTCCCAGCAAGTACAGTGAATTCGACTGAAGACAAGCTACTGTTCTTGTCAGTTTCCTAAGCAGAGTTGAACTAGATATGGCCCGTGTGTCGGAAGCACAGTTCCTTTTTTCTGAGCAAACTCACTCTTCTGGCCCTATAGGAATCCCAGTAGATTAGAAGAGTGCTCTTTTCTCAAAAGCAGAGTGTGTTTTTTGTAAGGCGAGCTAGTTTTTGTTTCCCAGTCAGAAATGGAGTTGAATCACATGCAGTTTCTGGTCCTATGAGCAAGAGTTGTTTTCTGGTAAAAAGAGTCACTATTGCGCTCCATTTGCCATACACAGTGCAAATAGCACTCGCGTCTGTTCCCAGCAAGTACAGTGTATTGGACTGAAGAGAAGCTACTGTTCTTGTCAGTTTCCTAAGCAGAGTTGAACTAGATATGGCCCGTGTGTCGGAAGCACAGTTCTTTTATTCTGAGCAAGCTCACTGTTCTGGCCCTATAGGAAACACAGTAGATTAGAAGAGTGCTCTTTTCTCAAAAGCAGAGTGTGTTTCTTGTAAGGTGAGCTAGTATTTGTTTCCCAGTCAGAAATGGAGTTGAATCACATGCAGTTTCTGCTCCGACAAGCAAGAGTTGTTTTCTGGTAAGAAGAGTCAGTATTGCACTCCATTTGCCATACACAGTGCAAATAACACTAGCGTCTGTTCCCAGCAAATACAGTGTATTGGACTGAAGAGAAGCTACTGTTCTTGTCAGTTTCCTAAGCAGAGTTGAACTAAATATGGCCCGTGTGTCGGAAACACAGTTCTTTTGTTGTGAGCAAGCTCACTGTTCTGGCCCTATAGGAAACACAGTAGATTAGAAGAGTGCTCTTTTCTCAAAAGCAGAGTATGTTTCATGTAAGGCGAGCTAGTATTTGTTTCCCAGTCAGAAATGGAGTTGAATCACATGCAGTTTCTGGTCCTATGAGCAAGAGTTGTTTTCTGGTAAGAAGAGTCACTATTTGGCTCCATATACCATACACAGTGCAAATAGCACTAGCATCTGTTCCCAACAAGTACAATGTATTGGACTGAAGAGAAGGTACTGTTCTTGTCAGTTTCCTAAGCAGAGTTGAACTAGATATGGCCCGTGTGTAGGAAGCACAGTTCCTTTGTTCTGAGCAAACTCACTCTTCTGGCCCTATAGGAATCACAGTAGAATAGAAGAGTGCTCTTTTCTCAAAAGCAGAGTGTGTTTTTTGTAAGGCGAGCTAGTATTTGTTTCCCAGTCAGAAATGGATTTGAATCACATGCAGTTTCTGGTCCTATGAGCAAGAGTTTTTTCTGGTAAGAAAAGTCACTATTGCGCTCCATTTGCCATACACAGTGCAAATAGCACTAGCGTCTGTTCCCAGCAAGTACAGTGTATTGGACTGAAGAGAAGCTACTGTTCTCGTCAGTTTCCTAAGTGTAGTTGAACTAGATATGGCCCGTGTGTCGGAAGCACAGTTCTTTTGTTCTGAGCAAGCTCACTGTTCTGGCCCTATAGGAAACACAATAGATTAGAAGTGTGCTCTTTTCTCAAAAGCAGAGTGTGTTTCTTGTAAGGCGAGCTCGTGTTTGTTTCCCAATAAGAAAAGGATTTGAATCACATGCAGTTTCTGGTCCTATGAGCAAGAGTGTTTTGTGGTAAAAAAAAAGAGTCACTTTTGTGCTCCATTCGCCATACACAGTGCAAAGAGCACTTGCATCTGTTCCCAGCAAGTATAGTGTATTGGACTGAACAGAAGCTGCTGTTCTTGTCAGTTTCCTAAGCAGAGTTGAACTAGATATGGCCCGTGTGTCGGAAGCACAGTGCTTTTGTTCTGAGCAAGCTCACTGTTCTGGCCCTATTGGAAACAAAGGAGAGTAGAAGAGTGCTCTTTTGTCAAAAGCAGAGTGTGTTTCTTGTAAGGCGTGCTAGTATTTGTTTCCCAGTGAGAAATGGAGTTGAATCACATGCAGTTTCTGGTCCTACGAGCAAGAGTTGTTTTCTGGTAAGCAGAGTCACTATTGCGCTCCATTTGCCATACACAGTGCACATAGCACTAGCGTCTGTTCCCAGCAAGTACAGTGTATTGGACTGAAGAGAAACTACTGCTCTTGTCAGTTTCCTACGCAGAGTTGAACTAGATATGGCCCGTGTGTTGGAAGCACATTTCCTTTGTTCTGAGCAAGCTCACTGTTCTGGCCCTATAGGAAACACAGTAGATTAGAAGAGTGCTTTTTTCTCAAAAGGAGAGTGTGTTTCTTGTAAGGCGAGCTAGTATTTGTTTCCCAGTCAGAAATGGAGTTGAATCACATGCAGTTTCTGGTCCTACGAGCAAGAGTTGTGTTCTGGTAAGAATAGTCACTATTGCGCTCCATTTGCCATACACAGAGCAATTAGCACTCGCCTCTGTTCCCAGCAAGTACAGTGTATTGGACTGAAGGGAAGCTACTGTTCTTGTCAGTTTCCTAAGCAGAGTTGAACTAGATATGGCCCGTGTGTCGGAAGAATAAGTTCTTTTGTTCTGAGCAAACTCACTGTTCTGGCCCTATAGGAAACACAGTAGATTAGAAGAGTGCTCTTTTCTCAAAAGCAGAGTGTGTTTCTTGTAAGGCGAGCTAGTATTTGTTTCCCAGTAAGAAATGGAGGTGAATCACATGCAGTTTCTGGTCCTACGAGCAAGAGTTGTTTCCTGGTAAGAAGAGTCACTATTTGGCTCCATATACCATACACAGTGCAAATAGAAGTAGAATCTGTTCCCAGCAAGTACAGTGTATTGGACTGAAGAGAAGCTACTGTTCTTGTCAGTTTCCTAAGCAGAGTTGAACTAGATATGGCCCGTGTGTCGGAAGCACAGTTCTTTTTTTCTGAGCAAGCTCACTGTTCTGGCCCTATAGGAATCACAGTAGAGTAGAAGAGTGCTCTTTTCTCAAAAGCAGAGTGTGTTTCTTGTAAGGCGAGCTAGTGTTTGTTTCCCAGTCAGAAATGGAGTTGAATCACATGGAGTTTCTGGTCCTACTAGAAAGAGTTGTTTTCTGCTAAGAACAGTCACGATTGTGCTCCCATTGCCATACACAGTGCAAATAGCACTCGCATCTGTTCTCAGGAATTACAGTGTATTGGACTGAATAGAAGCTACTGTTCTTGTCAGTTTCCTAAGCAGAGTTGAACTAAATATGGCCCGTGTGTCGGAAACACAGTTCTTTTGTTGTGAGCAAGCTCACTGTTCTGGCCCTATAGGAAACACAGTAGATTAGAAGAGTGCTCTTTTCTCAAAAGCAGAGTATGTTTCATGTAAGGCGAGCTAGTATTTGTTTCCCAGTCAGAAATGGAGTTGAATCACATGCAGTTTCTGGTCCTACGAGCAAGAGTTGTTTTCTGGTAAGAAGAGTCACTATTTGGCTCCATATACCATACACAGTGCAAATAGCACTAGCATCTGTTCCCAACAAGTACAGTGTATTGGACTGAAGAGAAGCTACTGTTCTTGTCAGTTTCCTAAGCAGAGTTGAACTAGATATGGCCCGTGTGTAGGAAGCACAGTTCCTTTGTTCTGAGCAAACTCACTCTTCTGGCCCTATAGGAATCACAGTAGAATAGAAGAGTGCTCTTTTCTCAAAAGCAGAGTGTGTTTTTTGTAAGGCGAGCTAGTATTTGTTTCCCAGTCAGAAATGGATTTGAATCACATGCAGTTTCTGGTCCTATGAGCAAGAGTTTTTTCTGGTAAGAAAAGTCACTATTGCGCTCCATTTGCCATACACAGTGCAAATAGCACTAGCGTCTGTTCCCAGCAAGTACAGTGTATTGGACTGAAGAGAAGCTACTGTTCTCGTCAGTTTCCTAAGTGTAGTTGAACTAGATATGGCCCGTGTGTCGGAAGCACAGTTCTTTTGTTCTGAGCAAGCTCACTGTTCTGGCCCTATAGGAAACACAATAGATTAGAAGTGTGCTCTTTTCTCAAAAGCAGAGTGTGTTTCTTGTAAGGCGAGCTAGTGTTTGTTTCCCAATCAGAAAAGGATTTGAATCACATGCAGTTTCTGGTCCTATGAGCAAGAGTGTTTTGTGGTAAAAAAAAAAGAGTCACTTTTGTGCTCCATTCGCCATACACAGTGCAAAGAGCACTTGCATCTGTTCCCAGCAAGTATAGTGTATTGGACTGAACAGAAGCTGCTGTTCTTGTCAGTTTCCTAAGCAGAGTTGAACTAGATATGGCCCGTGTGTCGGAAGCACAGTGCTTTTGTTCTGAGCAAGCTCACTGTTCTGGCCCTATTGGAAACAAAGGAGAGTAGAAGAGTGCTATTTTGTCAAAAGCAGAGTGTGTTTCTTGTAAGGCGTGCTAGTATTTGTTTCCCAGTGAGAAATGGAGTTGAATCACATGCAGTTTCTGGTCCTACGAGCAAGAGTTGTTTTCTGGTAAGCAGAGTCACTATTGCGCTCCATTTGCCATACACAGTGCACATAGCACTAGCGTCTGTTCCCAGCAAGTACAGTGTATTGGACTGAAGAGAAACTACTGCTCTTGTCAGTTTCCTACGCAGAGTTGAACTAGATATGGCCCGTGTGTTGGAAGCACATTTCCTTTGTTCTGAGCAAGCTCACT
Organism: Peromyscus eremicus; assembly: GCF_949786415.1. Taxonomy (NCBI): domain Eukaryota; kingdom Metazoa; phylum Chordata; class Mammalia; order Rodentia; family Cricetidae; genus Peromyscus; species Peromyscus eremicus. The sequence continues at coordinate 67,864 of NW_026736509.1, forward strand.
GTTCTGGCCCTATAGGAAACACAGTAGATTAGAAGAGTGCTTTTTTCTCAAAAGGAGAGTGTGTTTCTTGTAAGGCGAGCTAGTATTTGTTTCCCAGTCAGAAATGGAGTTGAATCACATGCAGTTTCTGGTCCTAC
>NW_026736510.1:0-68000 GCF_949786415.1 Peromyscus eremicus
CATATCTAGTTCAACTCTGCTTAGGAAACTGACAAGAACAGTAGCTCCTCTTCAGTCCAATACACTGTACTTGCTGGGAACAGACGTGAGTGCTATTTGCACTGTTTATGGCAAAGGGAGCACAATAGTAACTTTCCTTACCAGAAAACATCCCTTGTTCGTAGGACCAAAAACTGCATGTGATTCAACTCCATTTAGGACTGGGAAACAAACGCTAGTTCGCCTTAGAAGAAACACACTCTGCTTTTGAGAAAAGAGCACTCTTCTACTCTACTGTGTTTCCTATAGGGCCAGAACAGTGAGCTTGCTCAGAACAAAAGAACTGTGCTTCCTACACACACACGCTATTTCTAGTTCAACTCTGCTTAGGAAACTGACAAGAACAGTAGATCCTCTTCAGTCCAATACACTGTACTTGCTGGGAGCAGACGCGAGTGCTATTTGCACTGTGTATGGCAAAGGGAGCACAATAGTGACTTTCCTTACCAGAAAACTTCCCTTGCTCGGTAGGACCAAAAACTGCATGGGATTCAACTCCATTTAGGACTGGGAAACAAACGATAGCTCACCTTACAAGAAACACACTCTGCTTTAGAGAAAAGAGCACTCTTCTACTCTACTGTGATTCCTATAGGGCCAGGACAGTGAGCTTGCTCAGAACAAAAGAACTGTGCTTCCTACACACACGGGCAATATCTAGTTCAACTCTGCTTAGGAAACTGACAAGAACAGTAGCTCCTCTTCAGTCCAATACACTGTACTTGCAGGTAGCAGACGCGAGTCCTATTTGCACTGTGTATGGCAATGGGAGGGGCAATAGTGACTCCTCTTACCAGAAAACAACTCTTACTTATAGGACCAGAAACTGCATGTGATTAAACTCCATTTAGGACTTGGAAACAAATGCTAGTTAGCCTTAGAAGAAACACACTCTGCTTTTGAGAAAAGAGCACTCTTCTACTCTACTGTGTTTCCTATAGGGCCAGAACTGTGAGCTTGCTCAGAACAAAAGGACTGTGCTTCCTACACACGGTCCATATCTAGTTCAACTCTGCTTAGGAAACTGACAAAAACAGTAGATCCTCTTCAGTCCAATACACTGTACATGCTGGGAACAGACGCCAGTGCTATTTGCCCTGTGTATGACAATGGGAGCACAAAAGTGACTCTTCTTACCATAAAACAACTCTTGCTCCTAGGACCAGAAACTGCATGTGAATGAACTCCATTTAGGACTGGGAAACAAACGCTGGCTCGCCTTACAAGAAACACATTCTGCTTTTGAGAAAAGAGCACTCTTCTACTCTACTGTGTTTCCTATAGGGCCAGAAGAGTGAGCTTGCTCAGAACAAAAGAAGTGTACTTTCTACACACACGGGCCATATCTATTTCAAGTTGGCTCAGGAAACTGACAAGAACAGTAGATCCTCTTCAGTCCAATACACTGTGCATCCTGGGAACAGACGCGAGTGCTATTTGCCCTGTGTATGGCAATGGGAGCACAATAGTGACTCTTCTTACCAGAAAACAACTCTTGCTTGTAGGACCAGAAACTTGCATGTAATTCTACTCCATTTAGGACTGGGAAACAAACGCTAGTTCACCTTACAAGAAACACACTCTGCTTTTGAGAAAAGAGCACTCTTCTACTCTACTGTGTTTCCTATAAGGCCAGAACAGTGAGCTTGCTCAGAACAAAAGAACTGTGCTTCCTACACACTCGGGCTATATCTAGTTCAACTCTGCTTAGGAAACTGACAAGAACAGTAGCTCCTCTTCTGTCCAATACACTGTACTTGCTGGGAGCAGACGCGAGTGCTATTTGCACTGTTTAAGGCAAAGAGAACACAATAGTGACTTTCCTTACCAGAAAACATCCCTTGCTCGTAGGACCAAAAACTGCATGTGATTCAACTCCATTTAGGACTGGGAAACAAATGATAGCTCACCTTACAAGAAACACACTCTGCTTTAGAGAAAAGAGCACTCTTCTACTCTACTGTGTTTCCTATAAGGCCAGAACAGTGAGCTTGCTCAGAACAAAAGAACTGTGCTTCCTACACACTCGGGCTATATCTAGTTCAACTCTGCTTAGGAAACTGACAAGAACAGTAGCTCCTCTTCTGTCCAATACACTGTACTTGCTGGGAACAAACGAGAGTGCTATTTGCCCTGTGTATGGCAATGGGAGCACAATAGTGACTTTCCTTACCAGAAAACGTCCCTTGCTCGTAGGACCAAAAACTGCATGTGATTCAACTCCATTTAGGACTGGGAAACAAACGCTAGTTCGCCTTACAACAAACACACTCTGCTTTGGAGAAAAGAGCACTCTTCTACACTACTGTGTTTCCCATAGGGCAAGAACAGTGAGCTTGCTCAGAACAAAAGAACTGTGCTTCCTACACACACGGGACATATCTAGTTCAACTCTGCTTAGGAAACTGACAAGAACAGTAGCTCCTCTTCAGTCCAATGCACTGTACTTGCTGGGAACAGACGCGAGTGCTATTTGCACTGTGTATGGCAAAAGGAGCACAATAGTGACTTTCCTTACCAGAAAACAACTCTTGCTCGTAGGACCAGAAACTGCATGTGATTCAACTCCATTTAGGACTGGGAAACAAATCCTAGTTCGCCTTACAAGAAACACACTCTGCTTTGGAGAAAAGAGCAGTCTTCTACTCTATTGTGTTTCCTATAGGGCCAGAACTGTGAGCTTGCTCAGAACAAAAGCACTGTGCTTCCTACACCCACGGGCCATATCTATTTCAAGTTTGCTTAGGAAACTGACAAGAACATTAGATCCTCTTCAGTCCAATACACTGTACATCCTGGGAACAGACGCGAGTGCTATTTGCCCTGTGTATGGCAAAGGGAGCACAATAGTGACTCTTCTTACCAGAAAACAACTCTTGCTTGTAGGACCAGAAACTGCATGTAATTCAACTCCATTTAGGACTGGGAAACAAACGCTAGCTCACCTTACAAGAAACACACTCTGCTTTTGAGAAAAGAGCACTCTTCTACTCTTCTGTGTTTCCTATGGGGTCCGAATAGTGAGCTTGCTCAGAACAAAAGAACTGTGCTACCTGCACACACGGGCCATATCTAGTTCAACTCTGCTTAGGAAACTGACAAGAACAGTAGCTCCTCTTCAGTCCAATACACTGTACTTGCTGGGAACAGACGCGAGTGCTATTTGCACTGTTTAAGGCAAAGGGAACACAATAGTGATTTTCCTTACCAGAAAACATCCCTTGTTCATAGGACCAAAAACTGCATGTGATTCAACTCCATTTAGGACTGGGAAACAAACGATAGCTCACCTTACAAGAAACACACACTGCTTTAGTGAAAAGAGCACTCTTCTACTCTACTGTGTTTCCTATAAGGCCAGAACAGTGAGCTTGCTCAGAACAAAAGAACTGTGCTTTCTACACACTCGGGCTATATCTAGTTCAACTCTGCTTAGGAAACTGACAAGAACAGTAGCTCCTCTTCTGTCCAATACACTGTACTTGCTGGGAACAGACGAGAGTGCTATTTGCACTGTGTATGGCAATGGTAGCACAATAGTGACTTTCCTTACCAGAAAACATCCCTTGCTCGTAGGACCAAAAAGTGCATGTGATTCAACTCCATTTAGGACTGGGAAACAAACGCTAGTTCGCCTTACAACAAACACACTCTGCTTTTGAGAAAAGAGCATTTTCTACACTACTGGGTTTCCCATAGGTCCAGAAGAGTGAGCTTGCTCAGAACAAAAGAAGTGTACTTTCTACACACAAGGGCCATATCTATTTCTAGTTTGCTTAGGAAACTGACAAGAACAGTAGATCCTCTTCAGTACAATACACTGTACTTGCTGGGAACAGACGCGAGTGCTATTTGCCCTGTGTATGGCAATGGGAGCACAATAGTGACTCTTCTTACCAGAAAATAACTCTTGCTTGTAGGACCAGAAACTGCATGTAATTCAACTCCATTTAGGACTGGGAAACAAACGCTAGCTCACCTTACAAGAAACACACTCTGCTTTTGAGAAAAGAGCACTCTTCTACTCTTCTGTGTTTCCTATGGGGTCCGAACAGTGAGCTTGCTCAGAACAAAAGAACTGTGCTTCCTACACACACGGCCCATATCTAGTTCAACTCTGCTTAGGAAACTGACAAGAACAGTAACTCCTCTTCATTCCAATACACTGTATTTGCTGGGATCAGACGCGAGTGCTATTTGCACTGTTTAAGGCAAAGAGAACACAATAGTGACTTTCCTTACCAGAAAACATCCCTTGCTCGTAGGACCAAAAACTGCATGTGATTCAACTCCATTTAGGACTGGGAAACAAATGATAGCTCACCTTACATGAAACACACTCTGCTTTTGAGAAAAGAGCACTCTTCTACTCTACTGTGTTTCCTATAAGGCCAGAACAGTGAGCTTGCTCAGAACAAAAGAACTGTGCTTCCTACACACTCGGGCTATATCTAGTTCAACTCTGCTTAGGAAACTGACAAGAACAGTAGCGCCTCTTCTGTCCAATACACTGTACTTGCTGGGAACAAACGAGAGTGCTATTTGCACTGTGTATGGCAATGGTAGCACAATAGTGACTTTCCTTACCAGAAAACATCCCTTGCTCGTAGGACTAAAAACTGCATGTGATTCAACTCCATTTTGACTGGGAAACAAACCCTAGTTTGCCTTACAACAAACACACTCTGCTTTGGAGAAAAGAGCACTCTTCTACACTACTGTGTTTCCTATAGGGCCAGAACAGTGAGCTTGCTCAGAAGAAAAGAACTGTGCATCCTACAAAAACGGGCCATATCTAGTTCAACTCTGCTTAGGAAACTGACAAGAACAGTAGCTCCTCTTCTGTCCAATACACTGTACTTGCTGGGAACAGACGAGAGTTTTATTTGCACTGTTTATGGCAATGGTTGCACAATAGTGACTTTCCTTACCAGAAAACATCCCTTGCTCGTAGGACCAAAAACTGCATGTGATTCAACTCCATTTAGGACTGGGAAACAAATGCTAGTTCGCCTTACAACAAACACACTCTGCTTTTGAGAAAAGAGCACTCTTCTACACTACTGTTTTTCCTATAGGCCAGAACAGTGAGCTTGCTCAGAAGAAAAGAACTGTGCATCCAACACAAACGGGCCATATCTAGTTAAACTCTGCTTAGGAAACTGACAAGAACAGTAGCTCCTCTTCAGTCCAATACACTGTACTTGCAGGTAGCAGACGCGAGTCCTATTTGCACTGTGTATGGCAATGGGAGCACAATAGTGACTCCTCTTACCAGAAAACAACTCTTACTTATAGGACCAAAAACTGCATGTGATTCAACTCCATTTAGGACTTGGAAACAAACGCTAGTTCGCCTTAGAAGAAACACACTCTGCTTTGGAGAAAAGAGCACTTTTCTACTCTACTGTCTTTCCTATAGGGCCAGAACTGTGAGCTTGATCAGAACAAAAGAACTGTGCTTCCTACACACACGGGCCATATCTAGTTCAACTCTGCTTAGGAAACTGACAAGAATAGTAGATCCTCTTCAGTCCAATACACTGTACATGCTGGGAACAGACGCCAGTGCTATTTGCCCTGTGTATGACAATTGGAGCACAATAGTGACTCTTCTTACCATAAAACAACACTTGCTCCTAGGAACAGAAACTGAATGTGATTGAACTCCATTTAGGACTGGGAAACAAACGCTAGCTCGCCTTACAAGAAACACATTCTGCTTTTGAGAAAAGAGCACTCTTCTACTCTACTGTGTTTCCTATAGGGCCAGAAGAGTGAGCTTGCTCAGAACAAAAGAAGTGTACTTCCTACACCCACGGGCCATATCTATTTCAACTTTGCTTAGGAAACTGACAAGAACAGTAGATCCTCTTCAGTTCAATACACTGTACATCCTGGGAACAGACGCGAGTGCTATTTGCCCTGTGTATGGCAATGGGAGCACAATAGTAACTCTTCTTACCAGAACAAAACTCTTGCTTGTAGGACCAGAAACTGCATGTAATTCAACTCCATTTAGGACTGGGAAACAAACGCTAGCTCACCTTATAAGAAACACACTCTGCTTTAGAGAAAAGAGCACTCTTCTACTCTACTGTGTTTCCTATAAGGCCAGAACAGTGAGCTTGCTCAGAACAAAAGAACTGTGCTTCCTACACACTCGATCTATATCTAGTTCAACTCTGCTTAGGAAACTGACAAGAACAGTAGCTCCTCTTCTGTCCAATACACTGTACTTGCTGGGAACAGAGGAGAGTGCTATTTGCACTGTGTATGGCAATGGTAGCACAATAGTGACTTTCCTTACCTGAAGACATCCCTTGCTCGTAGGACCAAACTGCATGTGATTCAACTCCATTTAGGACTGGGAAACAAACGCTAGTTCGCCTTACAACACACACACTCTGCTTTTGAGAAAAGAGCACTCTTCTACACTACTGTGATTCCTATAGGGCCAGAACAGTGAGCTTGCTCAGAAGAAAAGAACTGTGCATCCTAAACAAACGGGCCATATCTAGTTAAACTCTGCTTAGGAAACTGACAAGAACAGTAGCTCCTCTTCAGTCCAATACACTGTACTTGCAGGTAGCAGACGCGAGTCCTATTTGCACTGTGTATGGCAATGGGAGCACAATAGTGACTCCTCTTACCAGAAAACAACTCTTACTTATAGGACCAGAAACTGCATGTGATTCAACTCCATTTAGGACTTGCAAACAAACGCTAGTTCGCCTTAGAAGAAACACACTCTGCTTTGGAGAAAAGAGCACTCTTCTACTCTACTGTGTTTCCTATAGGGCCAGAACTGTGAGCTTGCTCAGAAGAAAAGAACTGTGCTTCCTACACACACGGGCCATATCTAGTTCAACTCTGCTTAGGAAACACAGAAGAACAGTAGATCCTCTTCAGTCCAATACACTGCACATGCTGGGAACAGACGCCAGTGCTTTTTACCCTGTGTATGACAATGGGAGCGCAATAGTGACTCTTCTTACCAGAGAACAACTCTTGCTTCTAGGATCAGAAACTGCATGTGATTCAACTCCATTTAGGACTGGGAAACAAAAGCTAGCTCGCCTTACAAGAAACACACTCTGCTTTTGAGAAAAGAGCACTCTTCTACTCTACTGTGGTTCCTATGGGGTCCGAACAGTGAGCTTGCTCAGAACAAAAGAACTGTGCTTCCTACACACACGGGCCATATCTAGTTCAACTCTGCTTAGGAAACTGACAAGAACAGTAGCTCCTATTCTGTCCAATACACTGTACTTGCAAAGATCAGTAGCGAGTGTTGTTTACACTGTGTATGGCAATGGGAACGCAATAGTGACTCTTTGCACCAGAAAACAACTCTTGCTCATAGGACCAGAAACTGCATGTTATTCAACTCCATTTAGGACTGGGAAACAAACGCTAGCTCACTTTACAAGAAACACTCTGCTTTTGAGAAAAGAGCACTCTTCTACTCTTCTGTGTTTCCCATAGGGCCAGAACAGTGAGCTTGCTCAGAACAAAAGAACTGTGCTTCCTACACACATGGGCCATATCTAGTTCAACTCTGCTTAGGAAACTGACAAGAACAGTAGCTCCTCTTCAGTCCAATACACTGTACTTGCTGGGAACAGACGTGAGTGCTATTTGCACTGTTTATGGCAAAGGGAGCACAATAGTAACTTTCCTTACCAGAAAACATCCCTTGTTCGTAGGACCAAAAACTGCATGTGATTCAACTCAATTTAGGACTGGGAAACAAACGCTAGTTCGCCTTAGAAGAAACACACTCTGCTTTTGAGAAAAGAGCACTCTTCTACTCTACTGTGTTTCCTATAGGGCCAGAACAGTGAGCTTGCTCAGAACAAAAGAACTGTGCTTCCTACACACACACGCTATTTCTAGTTCAACTCTGCTTAGGAAACTGACAAGAACAGTAGATCCTCTTCAGTCCAATACACTGTACTTGCTGGGAGCAGACGCGAGTGCTATTTGCACTGTGTATGGCAAAGGGAGCACAATAGTGACTTTCCTTACCAGAAAACTTCCCTTGCTCGTAGGACCAAAAACTGCATGGGATTCAACTCCATTTAGGACTGGGAAACAAACGATAGCTCACCTTACAAGAAACACACTCTGCTTTAGAGAAAAGAGCACTCTTCTACTCTACTGTGATTCCTATAGGGCCAGGACAGTGAGCTTGCTCAGAACAAAAGAACTGTGCTTCCTACACACACGGGCAATATCTAGTTCAACTCTGCTTAGGAAACTGACAAGAACAGTAGCTCCTCTTCAGTCCAATACACTGTACTTGCAGGTAGCAGACGCGAGTCCTATTTGCACTGTGTATGGCAATGGGAGGGCAATAGTGACTCCTCTTACCAGAAAACAACTCTTACTTATAGGACCAGAAACTGCATGTGATTAAACTCCATTTAGGACTTGGAAACAAATGCTAGATAGCCTTAGAAGAAACACACTCTGCTTTTGAGAAAAGAGCACTCTTCTACTCTACTGTGTTTCCTATAGGGCCAGAACTGTGAGCTTGCTCAGAACAAAAGGACTGTGCTTCCTACACACGGTCCATATCTAGTTCAACTCTGCTTAGGAAACTGACAAAAACAGTAGATCCTCTTCAGTCCAATACACTGTACATGCTGGGAACAGACGCCAGTGCTATTTGCCCTGTGTATGACAATGGGAGCACAAAAGTGACTCTTCTTACCATAAAACAACTCTTGCTCCTAGGACCAGAAACTGCATGTGAATGAACTCCATTTAGGACTGGGAAACAAACGCTGGCTCGCCTTACAAGAAACACATTCTGCTTTTGAGAAAAGAGCACTCTTCTACTCTACTGTGTTTCCTATAGGGCCAGAAGAGTGAGCTTGCTCAGAACAAAAGAAGTGTACTTTCTACACACACGGGCCATATCTATTTCAAGTTGGCTCAGGAAACTGACAAGAACAGTAGATCCTCTTCAGTCCAATACACTGTACATCCTGGGAACAGACGCGAGTGCTATTTGCCCTGTGTATGGCAATGGGAGCACAATAGTGACTCTTCTTACCAGAAAACAACTCTTGCTTGTAGGACCAGAAACTGCATGTAATTCTACTCCATTTAGGACTGGGAAACAAACGCTAGTTCACCTTACAAGAAACACACTCTGCTTTTGAGAAAAGAGCACTCTTCTACTCTACTGTGTTTCCTATAAGGCCAGAACAGTGAGCTTGCTCAGAACAAAAGAACTGTGCTTCCTACACACACGGGCTATATCTAGTTCAACTCTGCTTAGGAAACTGACAAGAACAGTAGCTCCTCTTCTGTCCAATACACTGTACTTGCTGGGAGCAGACGCGAGTGCTATTTGCACTGTTTAAGGCAAAGAGAACACAATAGTGACTTTCCTTACCAGAAAACATCCCTTGTTCGTAGGACCAAAAACTGCATGTGATTCAACTCCATTTAGGACTGGGAAACAAATGATAGCTCACCTTACAAGAAACACACTCTGCTTTAGAGAAAAGAGCACTCTTCTACTCTACTGTGTTTCCTATAAGGCCAGAACAGTGAGCTTGCTCAGAACAAAAGAACTGTGCTTCCTACACACTCGGGCTATATCTAGTTCAACTCTGCTTAGGAAACTGACAAGAACAGTAGCTCCTCTTCTGTCCAATACACTGTACTTGCTGGGAACAAACGAGAGTGCTATTTGCCCTGTGTATGGCAATGGGAGCACAATAGTGACTTTCCTTACCAGAAAACGTCCCTTGCTCGTAGGACCAAAAACTGCATGTGATTCAACTCCATTTAGGACTGGGAAACAAACGCTAGTTCGCCTTACAACAAACACACTCTGCTTTGGAGAAAAGAGCACTCTTCTACACTACTGTGTTTCCCATAGGGCCAGAACAGTGAGCTTGCTCAGAACAAAAGAACTGTGCTTCCTACACACACGGGACATATCTAGTTCAACTCTGCTTAGGAAACTGACAAGAACAGTAGCTCCTCTTCAGTCCAATGCACTGTACTTGCTGGGAACAGACGCGAGTGCTATTTGCACTGTGTATGGCAAAAGGAGCACAATAGTGACTTTCCTTACCAGAAAACAACTCTTGCTCGTAGGACCAGAAACTGCATGTGATTCAACTCCATTTAGGACTGGGAAACAAATCCTAGTTCGCCTTACAACAAACACACTCTGCTTTGGAGAAAAGAGCAGTCTTCTACTCTATTGTGTTTCCTATAGGGCCAGAACTGTGAGCTTGCTCAGAACAAAAGCACTGTGCTTCCTACACCCACGGGCCATATCTATTTCAAGTTTGCTTAGGAAACTGACAAGAACAGTAGATCCTCTTCAGTCCAATACACTGTACATCCTGGGAACAGACGCGAGTGCTATTTGCCCTGTGTATGGCAAAGGGAGCACAATAGTGACTCTTCTTACCAGAAAACAACTCTTGCTTGTAGGACCAGAAACTGCATGTAATTCAACTCCATTTAGGACTGGGAAACAAACGCTAGCTCACCTTACAAGAAACACACTCTGCTTTTGAGAAAAGAGCACTCTTCTACTCTTCTGTGTTTCCTATGGGGTCCGAATAGTGAGCTTGCTCAGAACAAAAGAACTGTGCTACCTGCACACACGGGCCATATCTAGTTCAACTCTGCTTAGGAAACTGACAAGAACAGTAGCTCCTCTTCAGTCCAATACACTGTACTTGCTGGGAACAGACGCGAGTGCTATTTGCACTGTTTAAGGCAAAGGGAACACAATAGTGACTTTCCTTACCAGAAAACATTCCTTGTTCGTAGGACCAAAAACTGCATGTGATTCAACTCCATTTAGGACTGGGAAACAAACAATAGCTCACCTTACAAGAAACACACACTGCTTTAGTGAAAAGAGGACTCTTCTACTCTACTGTGTTTCCTATAAGGCCAGAACAGTGAGCTTGCTCAGAACAAAAGAACTGTGCTTTCTACACACTCGGGCTATATCTAGTTCAACTCTGCTTAGGAAACTGACAAGAACAGCAGCTCCTCTTCATTCCAATACACTGTACTTGCTGTGATTAGAAGTGAGTGCTATTTGCACTGTGTATGGCAATGGTAGCACAATAGTGACTCTTCTTACCAGAAAACAACTCTTGCTGGTAGGACCAAAAACTGCATGTGATTCAACTCCTTTTAGGACTGGGAAACAAACACTAGCTCGCCATAAAAGAAACACCCTCTGCTTTTGAGAAAAGAGCCCTCTTCTACTCTACTGTGTTTCCTCTGGTGTCTGAACAGTGAGCTTGCTCAGAACAAAAGAACTGTGCTTCCTACACACACGGGCCATATCTAGTTCAACTCTGCTTAGGAAACTGACAAGAACAGTAGCTCCTCTTCAGTCCAATACACTGTACTTGCTGGGAACAGAGTCGAGTGCTATTTGCCCTGTGTATGGCAATGGGAGCGCAAAAGTGACTCTTCTTACCAGAAAACAACTCTTGCTCGTACGTCCAGAAACTGCATGTGATTCAACTGTATTTAGGACTGGGAAAAAAACGCTAGCTCACCTTTCAAGAAACACACTCTGCTTTTGAGAAAAGAGCTCTCTTCTACTCTACTGTGTTTCCTAAAGGGCCAGAACAGTGAGCTTGCTCAGAACAAAAGAAGTGTGCTTCCTACACACACGGGCTATATCTAGTTCAACTCTGCTTAGGAAACTGACAAGAACAGTAGCTCCTCTTCAGTCCAATACACTGTACATGCTGGGAGCAGACGCGAGTGCTATTTGCACTGTGTATGGCAATGGGAGCGCAATAGTGACTCTTCTTACCAGAAAACAACTCTTGCCCGTAGGACCAGAAACTGCATGGGATTCAACTCCGTTTCTGACTGGGAAACAAACACTAGCTAGCCTTACAAGAAACACACTCTGCTTTTGAGAAAAGAGCACTCTTCTACTCTACTGTGTTTCCTATGGGGTCCGAAAAGTGAGCTTGCTCAGAACAAAAGAACTGGGCTTCACACACACGGGCCATATCTAGTTCAACTCTGCTTAGGAAACTGACAAGAACAGTAGCTCCTCTTCTGTCCAATACTCTGTACTTGCTGGGAACAGACGCCAGTGCTATTTGCCCTGTGTATGGCAATGGGAGCGCAATAGTGACTCTTCTTACCAGAAAACAACTCTTGCTCCTAGGAACAGAAACTGCATGTGATTCAACTCCATTTAGGACTGGGAAACAAACGTTAGCTCGCCTTACAAGAAACACACTCTGCTTTTGAGAAAAGAGCACTCTTCTACTCTACTGTGTATCCTATAGGGCCAGAACAGTGAGCTTGCTCAGAACAAAAGAACTGTGCTTCCTACACACACGGGACATATCTAGTTCAACTCTGCTTAGGAAACTGACAAGAACAGTAGCTCCTCTTCAGTCCAATGCACTGTACTTGCTGGGAACAGACGCGAGTGCTATTTGCACTGTGTATGGCAAAAGGAGCACAATAGTGACTTTCCTTACCAGAAAACAACTCTTGCTCGTAGGACCAGAAACTGCATGTGATTCAACTCCATTTAGGACTGGGAAACAAATCCTAGTTCGCCTTACAACAAACACACTCTGCTTTGGAGAAAAGAGCAGTCTTCTACTCTATTGTGTTTCCTATAGGGCCAGAACTGTGAGCTTGCTCAGAACAAAAGCACTGTGCTTCCTACACCCACGGGCCATATCTATTTCAAGTTTGCTTAGGAAACTGACAAGAACAGTAGATCCTCTTCAGTCCAATACACTGTACATCCTGGGAACAGACGCGAGTGCTATTTGCCCTGTGTATGGCAAAGGGAGCACAATAGTGACTCTTCTTACCAGAAAACAACTCTTGCTTGTAGGACCAGAAACTGCATGTAATTCAACTCCATTTAGGACTGGGAAACAAACGTTAGCTCACCTTACAAGAAACACACTCTGCTTTTGAGAAAAGAGCACTCTTCTACTCTTCTGTGTTTCCTATGGGGTCCGAATAGTGAGCTTGCTCAGAACAAAAGAACTGTGCTACCTGCACACACGGGCCATATCTAGTTCAACTCTGCTTAGGAAACTGACAAGAACAGTAGCTCCTCTTCAGTCCAATACACTGTACTTGCTGGGAACAGACGCGAGTGCTATTTGCACTGTTTAAGGCAAAGGGAACACAATAGTGACTTTCCTTACCAGAAAACATCCCTTGTTCGTAGGACCAAAAACTGCATGTGATTCAACTCCATTTAGGACTGGGAAACAAACGATAGCTCACCTTACAAGAAACACACACTGCTTTAGTGAAAAGAGCACTCTTCTACTCTACTGTGTTTCCTATAAGGCCAGAACAGTGAGCTTGCTCAGAACAAAAGAACTGTGCTTTCTACACACTCGGGCTATATCTAGTTCAACTCTGCTTAGGAAACTGACAAGAACAGCAGCTCCTCTTCATTCCAATACACTGTACTTGCTGTGAGCAGAAGCGAGTGCTATTTGCACTGTGTATGGCAATGGTAGCACAATAGTGACTCTTCTTACCAGAAAACAACTCTTGCTGGTAGGACCAAAAACTGCATGTGATTCAACTCCTTTTAGGACTGGGAAACAAACACTAGCTCGCCATAAAAGAAACACCCTCTGCTTTTGAGAAAAGAGCCCTCTTCTTCTCTTCTCTGTTTCCTCTGGTGTCCGAACAGTGAGCTTGCTCAGAACAAAAGAACTGTGCTTCCTACACACACGGGCCATATCTAGTTCAACTCTGCTTAGGAAACTGACAAGAACAGTAGCTCCTCTTCAGTCCAATACACTGTACTTGCTGGGAACAGAGTCGAGTGCTATTTGCCCTGTGTATGGCAATGGGAGCGCAAAAGTGACTCTTCTTACCAGAAAACAACTCTTGCTCGTACGTCCAGAAACTGCATGTGATTCGACTATATTTAGGACTGGGAAAAAAACGCTAGCTCACCTTTCAAGAAACACACTCTGCTTTTGAGAAAAGAGCTCTCTTCTACTCTACTGTGTTTCCTAAAGGGCCAGAACAGTGAGCTTGCTCAGAACAAAAGAATGTTGCTTCCTACACACACGGGCTATATCTAGTTCAACTCTGCTTAGGAAACTGACAAGAACAGTAGCTCCTCTTCAGTCCAATACACTGTACATGCTGGGAGCAGACGCGAGTGCTATTTGCACTGTGTATGGCAATGGGAGCGCAATAGTGACTCTTCTTACCAGAAAACAACTCTTGCTCGTAGGACCAGAAACTGCATGGGATTCAACTCCGTTTCTGACTGGGAAACAAACACTAGCTAGCCTTACAAGAAACACACTCTGCTTTTGAGAAAAGAGCACTCTTCTACTCTACTGTGTTTCCTATGGGGTCCGAAAAGTGAGCTTGCTCAGAACAAAAGAACTGGGCTTCACACACACGGGCCATATCTAGTTCAACTCTGCTTAGGAAACTGACAAGAACAGTAGCTCCTCTTCTGTCCAATACTCTGTACTTGCTGGGAACAGACGCCAGTGCTATTTGCACTGTGTATGGCAATGGGAGCACAATAGTGACTCTTCTTACCAGAAAACAACTCTTGCTCCTAGGAACAGAAACTGCATGTGATTCAACTCCATTTAGGACTGGGAAACAAACGTTAGCTCGCCTTACTAGAAACACACTCTGCTTCTGAGAAAAGAGCACTCTTCTACTCTACTGTGTTTCCTATAGGGCCAGAACAGTGAGCTTGCTCAGAACAAAAGAACTGTGCTTCCTACACACACGGGACATATCTAGTTCAACTCTGCTTAGGAAACTGACAAGAACAGTAGCTCCTCTTCAGTCCAATGCCCTGTACTTGCTGGGAACAGACGCGAGTGCTATTTGTACTGTGTATGGCAAAAGGAGCACAATAGTGACTTTCCTTACCAGAAAACAACTCTTCCTCGTAGGACCAGAAACTGCATGTGATTCAACTCCATTTAGGACTGGGAAACAAATCCTAGTTCGCCTTACAACAAACACACTCTGCTTTGGAGAAAAGAGCAGTCTTCTACTCTATTGTGTTTCCTATAGGGCCAGAACTGTGAGCTTGCTCAGAACAAAAGCACTGTGCTTCCTACACCCACGGGCCATATCTATTTCAAGTTTGCTTAGGAAACTGACAAGAACAGTAGATCCTCTTCAGTCCAATACACTGTACATCCTGGGAACAGACGCGAGTGCTATTTGCCCTGTGTATGGCAAAGGGAGCACAATAGTGACTCTTCTTACCAGAAAACAACTCTTGCTTGTAGGACCAGAAACTGCATGTAACTCAACTCCATTTAGGACTGGGAAACAAACGCTAGCTCACCTTACAAGAAACACACTCTGCTTTTGAGAAAAGAGCACTCTTCTACTCTTCTGTGTTTCCTATGGGGTCCGAATAGTGAGCTTGCTCAGAAAAAAGAACTGTGCTACCTGCACACACGGGCCATATCTAGTTCAACTCTGCTTAGGAAACTGACAAGAACAGTAGCTCCTCTTCAGTCCAATACACTGTACTTGCTGGGAACAGACGCGAGTGCTATTTGCACTGTTTAAGGCAAAGGGAACACAATAGTGACTTTCCTTACCAGAAAACATCCCTTGTTCGTAGGACCAAAAACTGCATGTGATTCAACTCCATTTAGGACTGGGAAACAAACGATAGCTCACCTTACAAGAAACACACACTGCTTTAGTGAAAAGAGCACTCTTCTACTCTACTGTGTTTCCTATAAGGCCAGAACAGTGAGCTTGCTCAGAACAAAAGAACTGTGCTTTCTACACACTCGGGCTATATCTAGTTCAACTCTGCTTAGGAAACTGACAAGAACAGTAGCTCCTCTTCTGTCCAATACACTGTACTTGCTGGGAACAGACGAGAGTGCTATTTGCACTGTGTATGGCAATGGTAGCACAATAGTGACTTTCCTTACCAGAAAACATCCCTTGCTCGTAGGACCAAAAAGTGCATGTGATTCAACTCCATTTAGGACTGGGAAACAAACGCTAGTTCGCCTTACAACAAACACACTCTGCTTTGGAGAAAAGAGCATTTTCTACACTACTGGGTTTCCCATAGGGCCAGAAGAGTGAGCTTGCTCAGAACAAAAGAAGTGTACTTTCTACACACAAGGGCCATATCTATTTCAAGTTTGCTTAGGAAACTGACAAGAACAGTAGATCCTCTTCAGTACAATACACTGTACTTGCTGGGAACAGACGCGAGTGCTATTTGCCCTGTGTATGGCAATGGGAGCACAATAGTGACTCTTCTTACCAGAAAATAACTCTTGCTTGTAGGACCAGAAACTGCATGTAATTCAACTCCATTTAGGACTGGGAAACAAACGCTAGCTCACCTTACAAGAAACACACTCTGCTTTTGAGAAAAGAGCACTCTTCTACTCTTCTGTGTTTCCTATGGGGTCCGAACAGTGAGCTTGCTCAGAACAAAAGAACTGTGCTTCCTACACACACGGCCCATATCTAGTTCAACTCTGCTTAGGAAACTGACAAGAACAGTAACTCCTCTTCATTCCAATACACTGTATTTGCTGGGATCAGACGCGAGTGCTATTTGCACTGTTTAAGGCAAAGAGAACACAATAGTGACTTTCCTTACCAGAAAACATCCCTTGCTCGTAGGACCAAAAACTGCATGTGATTCAACTCCATTTAGGACTGGGAAACAAATGATAGCTCACCTTACATGAAACACACTCTGCTTTAGAGAAAAGAGCACTCTTCTACTCTACTGTGTTTCCTATAAGGCCAGAACAGTGAGCTTGCTCAGAACAAAAGAACTGTGCTTCCTACACACTCGGGCTATATCTAGTTCAACTCTGCTTAGGAAACTGACAAGAACAGTAGCGCCTCTTCTGTTCAATACACTGTACTTGCTGGGAACAAACGAGAGTGCTATTTGCACTGTGTATGGCAATGGTAGCACAATAGTGACTTTCCTTACCAGAAAACATCCCTTGCTCGTAGGACTAAAAACTGCATGTGATTCAACTCCATTTTGACTGGGAAACAAACCCTAGTTTGCCTTACAACAAACACACTCTGCTTTGGAGAAAAGAGCACTCTTCTACACTACTGTGTTTCCTATAGGGCCAGAACAGTGAGCTTGCTCAGAAGAAAAGAACTGTGCATCCTACAAAAACGGGCCATATCTAGTTCAACTCTGCTTAGGAAACTGACAAGAACAGTAGCTCCTCTTCTGTCCAATACACTGTACTTGCTGGGAACAGACGAGAGTGCTATTTGCACTGTTTATGGCAATGGTTGCACAATAGTGACTTTCCTTACCAGAAAACATCCCTTGCTCGTAGGACCAAAAACTGCATGTGATTCAACTCCATTTAGGACTGGGAAACAAACGCTAGTTCGCCTTACAACAAACACACTCTGCTTTTGAGAAAAGAGCACTCTTCTACACTACTGTTTTTCCTATAGGGCCAGAACAGTGAGCTTGATCAGAAGAAAAGAACTGTGCATCCAACACAAACGGGCCATATCTAGTTAAACTCTGCTTAGGAAACTGACAAGAACAGTAGCTCCTCTTCAGTCCAATACACTGTACATGCAGGTAGCAGACGCGAGTCCTATTTGCACTGTGTATGGCAATGGGAGCACAATAGTGACTCCTCTTACCAGAAAACAACTCTTACTTATAGGACCAAAAACTGCATGTGATTCAACTCCATTTAGGACTTGGAAACAAACGCTAGTTCGCCTTAGAAGAAACACACTCTGCTTTGGAGAAAAGAGCACTCTTCTACTCTACTGTGTTTCCTATAGCGCCAGAACTGTGAGCTTGCTCAGAACAAAAGAACTGTGCTTCCTACACACACGGGCCATATCTAGTTCAACTCTGCTTAGGAAACTGACAAGAATAGTACATCCTCTTCAGTCCAATACACTGTACATGCTGGGAACAGACGCCAGTGCTATTTGCCCTGTGTATGACAATTGGAGCACAATAGTGACTCTTCTTACCATAAAACAACACTTGCTCCTAGGAACAGAAACTGCATGTGATTGAACTCCATTTAGGACTGGGAAACAAACGCTAGCTCGCCTTACAAGAAACACATTCTGCTTTTGAGAAAAGAGCACTCTTCTACTCTACTGTGTTTCCTATAGGGCCAGAAGAGTGAGCTTGCTCAGAACAAAAGAAGTGTACTTCCTACACCCACGTGCCATATCTATTTCAACTTTGCTTAGGAAACTGACAAGAACAGTAGATCCTCTTCAGTCCAATACACTGTACATCCTGGGAACAGACGCGAGTGCTTTTTGCCCTGTGTATGGCAATGGGAGCACAATAGTAACTCTTCTTACCAGAACACAACTCTTGCTTGTAGGACCAGAAACTGCATGTAATTCAACTCCATTTAGGACTGGGAAACAAACGCTAGCTCACCTTATAAGAAACACACTCTGCTTTAGAGAAAAGAGCACTCTTCTACTCTACTGTGTTTCCTATAAGGCCAGAACAGTGAGCTTGCTCAGAACAAAAGAACTGTGCTTCCTACACACTCGATCTATATCTAGTTCAACTCTGCTTAGGAAACTGACGAGAACAGTAGCTCCTCTTCTGTCCAATACACTGTACTTGCTGGGAACAGAGGAGAGTGCTATTTGCACTGTGTATGGCAATGGTAGCACAATAGTGACTTTCCTTACCTGAAGACATCCCTTGCTCGTAGGACCAAACTGCATGTGATTCAACTCCATTTAGGACTGGGAAACAAACGCTAGTTCGCCTTACAACACACACACTCTGCTTTTGAGAAAAGAGCACTCTTCTACACTACTGTGATTCCTATAGGGCCAGAACAGTGAGCTTGCTCAGAAGAAAAGAACTGTGCATCCTAAACAAACGGGCCATATCTAGTTAAACTCTGCTTAGAAACTGACAAGAACAGTAGCTCCTCTTCAGTCCAATACACTGTACTTGCAGGTAGCAGACGCGAGTCCTATTTGCACTGTGTATGGCAATGGGAGCACAATAGTGACTCCTCTTACCAGAAAACAACTCTTACTTATAGGACCAGAAACTGCATGTGATTCAACTCCATTTAGGACTTGGAAACAAACGCTAGTTCGCCTTAGAAGAAACACACTCTGCTTTGGAGAAAAGAGCACTCTTCTACTCTACTGTGTTTCCTATAGGGCCAGAACTGTGAGCTTGCTCAGAAGAAAAGAACTGTGCTTCCTACACACACGGGCCATATCTAGTTCAACTCTGCTTAGGAAACACAGAAGAACAGTAGATCCTCTTCAGTCCAATACACTGTACATGCTGGGAACAGACGCCAGTGCTATTTGCCCTGGGTATGACAATGGGAGCACAATAGTGACTCTTCTTACCATAAAACAACTCTTGCTCCTAGGACCAGAAACTGCATGTGATTGAACTCCATTTAGGACTGGGAAACAAACGCTGGCTCGCCTTACAAGAAACACATTCTGCTTTTGAGAAAAGAGCATTCTTCTACTCTACTGTGTTTCCTATAGGGCCAGAAGAGTGAGCTTGCTCAGAACAAAAGAAGTGTACTTTCTACACACACGGGCCGTATCTATTTCAAGTTTGCTCAGGAAACTGACAAGAACAGTAGATCCTCTTCAGTCCAATACACTGTACATCCTGGGAACAGACGCGAGTGCTATTTGCCCTGTGTATGGCAATGGGAGCACAATAGTGACTCTTCTTACCAGAAAACAACTCTTGCTTGTAGGACCAGAAACTGCATGTAATTCAACTCCATTTAGGACTGGGAAACAAACGCTCGTTCACCTTACAAGAAACACACTCTGCTTTTGAGAAAAGAGCACTCTTCTACTCTACTGTGTTTCCTATAAGGCCAGAACAGTGAGCTTGCTCAGAACAAAAGAACTGTGCTTCCTACACACTCGGGCTATATCTAGTTCAACTCTGCTTAGGAAACTGACAAGAACAGTAGCTCCTCTTCTGTCCAATACACTGTACTTGCTGGGAGCAGACGCGAGTGCTATTTGCACTGTTTAAGGCAAAGAGAACACAATAGTGACTTTCCTTACCAGAAAACATCCCTTGCTCGTAGGACCAAAAACTGCATGTGATTCAACTCCATTTAGGACTGGGAAACAAATGATAGCTCACCTTACAAGAAACACACTCTGCTTTAGATAAAAGAGCACTCTTCTACTCTACTGTGTTTCCGATAAGGCCAGAACAGTGAGCTTGCTCAGAACAAAAGAACTGTGCTTCCTACACACACACGCTATTTCTAGTTCAACTCTGCTTAGGAAACTGACAAGAACAGTAGCTCCTCTTCTGTCCAATACACTGTACTTGCTGGGAACAAACGAGAGTGCTATTTGCCCTGTTTATGGCAATGGGAGCACAATAGTGACTTTCCTTACCAGAAAACGTCCCTTGCTCGTAGGACCAAAAACTGCATGTGATTCAACTCCATTTAGGACTGGGAAACAAACGCTAGTTCGCCTTACAACAAACACACTCTGCTTTGGAGAAAAGAGCACTCTTCTACACTACAGTGTTTCCCATAGGGCCAGAACAGTGAGCTTGCTCAGAAGAAAAGAACTGTGCATCCTACACAAACGGGCCATATCTAGTTAAACTCTGCTTAGGAAACTGACAAGAACAGTAGCTCCTCTTCAGTCCAATACACTGTACTTGCTGGGAACAGACGCGAGTGCTATTTGCCCTGTGTATGGCAATGGGAGCACAATAGTGACTCTTCTTACCAGAAAACAACTCTTTCTTGTAGGACCAGAAACTGCATGTAATTCAACTCCATTTAGGACTGGGAAACAAACTCTAGCTCACCTTACAAGAAACACACTCTGCTTTTGAGAAAAGAGCACTCTTCTACTCTTCTGTGTTTCCTATGGGGTCCGAACAGTGAGCTTGCTCAGAACAAAAGAACTGTGCTTCCTACACACGGGCCATATCTAGTTCAACTCTGCTTAGGAAACTGACAAGAACAGTAGATCCTCTTCAGTCCAATACACTGTACTTGCTGGGAACAGACGCGAGTGCTATTTGCACTGTTTAAGGCAAAGAGAACACAATAGTGACTTTCCTTACCAGAAAACATCCCTTGCTAGTAGGACCAAAAACTGCATGTGATTCAACTCCATTTAGGACTGGGAAACAAATGATAGCTCACCTTACAAGAAACACACTCTGCTTTAGAGAAAAGAGCACTCTTCTACTCTACTGTGTTTCCTATAAGGCCAGAACAGTGAGCTTGCTCAGAACAAAAGAACTGTGCTTCCTACACACTCAGGCTATATCTAGTTCAACTCTGCTTAGGAAACTGACAAGAACAGTAGCTCCTCTTCTGTCCAATACAATGTACTTGCTGGGAACAAACGAGAGTGCTATTTGCACTGTGTATGGCAATGGGAGCACAATAGTGACTTTCCTTACCAGAAAACGTCCCTTGCTCGTAGGACCAAAAACTGCATGTGATTCAACTCCATTTAGGACTGGGAAACAAACGCTAGTTTGCCTTACAACAAACACACTCTGCTTTAGAGAAAAGAGCACTCTTCTACACTACTGTGTTTCCCATAGGGCCAGAACAGTGAGCTTGCTCAGAAGAAAAGAACTGTGCATCCTACACAAACGGGCCATATCTAGTTAAACTCTTCTTAGGAAATTGACAAGAACAGTAGCTCCTCTTCAGTCCAATACACTGTACTTGCAGGTAGCAGACGTGAGTCCTATTTGCACTGTGTATGGCAATGGGAGCAGAATAGTGACTCCTCTTACCAGAAAACAACTCTTACTTATAGGACCAGAAACTGCATGTGATTCAACTCCATTTAGGACTTGGAAACAAACGCTAGTTCGCCTTAGAAGAAACACACTCTGCTTTTGAGAAAAGAACACTCTTCTACTCTACTGTGTTTACTATAGGGCCAGAACTGTGAGCTTGCTCAGAACAAAAGAACTGTGCTTCCTACAAACACGGGCCATATCTAGTTCAACTCTGCTTAGGAAACTGACAAGAACAGTAGATCCTCTTCAGTCCAATACACTGTACATGCTGGGAACAGACGCCAGTGCTATTTGCCCTGTGTATGACAATTGGAGCGCAATATTGACTCTTCTTACCATAAAACAACTCTTGCTCCTAGGAACAGAAACTGCATGTGATTGATCTCCATTTAGGACTGGGAAATAAACGCTAGCTCGCCTTACAAGAAACATATTCTGCTTTTAAGAAAAGAGCACTCTTCTACTCTACTGTGTTTCCTATAGGGCCAGAAGAGTGAGCTTGCTCAGAACAAAAGAAGTGTACTTCCTACACACACGGGCCATAACTATTTCAAGTTTGCTTGGGAAACTGACAAGAACAGTAGATCCTCTTCAGTCCAATACACTGTACATCCTGGGAACGGACGCGAGTGCTATTTGCCCTGTGTATGGCAATGGGAGCACAATAGTGACTCTTCTTACCAGAAAACAACTCTTGCTTGTAGGACCAGAAACTGCATGTGATTCAACTCCATTTAGGACTTGGAAACAAACGCTAGTTCGCCTGAGAAGAAACACACTCTGCTTTTGAGAAAAGAGCACTCTTCTACTCTACTGTGTTTCCTATAGGGCCAGAACTGTGAGCTTGCTCAGAACAAAAGAACTGTGCTTCCTACACACACGGCCCATATCTAGTTCAACTCTGCTTAGGAAACTGACAAGAACAGTAGCTCCTTTTCTGTCCAATACACTGTAATTGCAAGGAACAGTAGCGAGTGCTGTTTGCACTGTGTATGGCAATGGGAGCGCAATAGTGACTCTTCTTACCAGAAAACAACTCTTGCTCATAGGACCAGAAACTGCATGTGATTCAATTCCATTTAGGACTGGGAAACAAACGCTAGCTCGCCTTACAAGAAACACACTGTGCTTTTGAGAAAAGAGCACTCTTCTACTCTACTGTGTTTCCTATGGGGTCCGAACAGTGAGCTTGCTCAGAACAAAACAACTGTGCTTCCTACACACGGGCCATATCTAGTTCAACTCTGCTTAGGAAACTGACAAGAACAGTAGCTCCTATTCTGTCCAATACACTATACTTGCAAAGATCAGTAGCGAGTGTTATTTGCACTGTGTATGGCAATGGGAGCGCTATAGTGACTCTTTGCACCAGAAAACAACTCTTGCTCATAGGACCAGAAACTGCATGTTATTCAACTCCATTTAGGACTGGGAAACAAACGCTAGCTCACCTTACAAGAAACACACTCTGCTTTTGAGAAAAGAGCACTCTTCTACTCTTCTGTGTTTCCCATAGGGCCAGAACAGTGAGCTTGCTCAGAACAAAAGAACTGTGCTTCCTACACACATGGGCCATATCTAGTTAAACTCTGCTTAGGAAACTGACAAGAACAGTAGCTCCTCTTCAGTCCAATACACTGTACTTGCTGGGAACAGACGTGAGTGCTATTTGCACTGTTTATGGCAAAGGGAGCACAATAGTAACTTTCCTTACCAGAAAACATCCCTTGTTCGTAGGACCAAAAACTGCATGTGATTCAACTCTATTTAGGACTGGGAAACAAACGCTAGTTCGCCTTAGAAGAAACACACTCTGCTTTTGAGAAAAGAGCACTCTTCTACTCTACTGTGTTTCCTATAGGGCCAGAACAGTGAGCTTGCTCAGAACAAAAGAACTGTGCTTCCTACACACACACGCTATTTCTAGTTCAACTCTGCTTAGGAAACTGACAAGAACAGTAGATCCTCTTCAGTCCAATACACTGTACTTGCTGGGAGCAGACGCGAGTGCTATTTGCACTGTGTATGGCAAAGGGAGCACAATAGTGACTTTCCTTACCAGAAAACATCCCTTGCTCGTAGGACCAAAAACTGCATGGGATTCAACTCCATTTAGGACTGGCAAACAAACGATAGCTCACCTTACAAGAAACACACTCTGCTTTAGAGAAAAGAGCACTGTTCTACTCTACTGTGATTCCTATAGGGCCAGGACAGTGAGCTTGCTCAGAACAAAAGAACTGTGCTTCCTACACACACGGGCAATATCTAGTTCAACTCTGCTTAGGAAACTGACAAGAACAGTAGCTCCTCTTCAGTCCAATACACTGTACTTGCAGGTAGCAGACGCGAGTCCTTTTTGCACTGTGTATGCTAATGGGAGGGCAATAGTGACTCCTCTTACCAGAAAACAACTCTTACTTATAGGACCAGAAACTGCATGTGATTAAACTCCATTTAGGACTTGGAAACAAATGCTAGTTAGCCTTAGAAGAAACACACTCTGCTTTTGAGAAAAGAGCACTCTTCTACTCTACTGTGTTTCCTATAGGGCCAGAACTGTGAGCTTGCTCAGAACAAAAGAACTGGGCTTCCTACACACGGTCCATATCTAGTTCAACTCTGCTTAGGAAACTGACAAAAACAGTAGATCCTCTTCAGTCCAATACACTGTACATGCTGGGAACAGACACCAGTGCTATTTGCCCTGGGTATGACAATGGGAGCACAATAGTGATTCTTCTTACCATAAAACAACTCTTGCTCCTAGGACCAGAAACTGCATGTGATTGAACTCCATTTATGACTGGGAAACAAACACTGGCTCGCCTTACAAGAAACACATTCTGCTTTTGAGAAAAGAGCATTCTTCTACTCTACTGTGTTTCCTATAGGGCCAGAAGAGTGAGCTTGCTCAGAATAAAAGAAGTGTACTTTCTACACACACGGGCCATATCTATTTCAAGTTTGCTCAGGAAACTGACAAGAACAGTAGATCCTCATCAGTCCAATACACTGTACATCCTGGGAACAGACGCCAGTGCTATTTGCCCTGTGTATGACAATTGGAGCGCAATAGTGACTCTTCTTACCATAAAACAACTCTTGCTCCTAGGAACAGAAACTGCATGTGATTGATCTCCATTTAGGACTGGGAAACAAACGCTAGCTCGCCTTACAAGAAACATATTCTGCTTTTGAGAAAAGAGCACTCTTCTACTCTACTGTGTTTCCTATAGGGCCAGAAGAGTGAGCTTGCTCAGAACAAAAGAAGTGTACTTCCTACACACACGGGCCATATCTATTTCAACTTTGCTTAGGAAACTGACAAGAACAGTAGATCCTCTTCTGTCCAATACACTTTACTTGCTGGGAACAAACGAGAGTGCTATTTGCCCTGTGTATGACAATGGGAGCACAATAGTGACTTTCCTTACCAGAAAACGTCCCTTGCTCGTAGGACCAAAAACTGCATGTGATTCAACTCCATTTAGGACTGGGAAACAAACGCTAGTTCGCCTTACAACAAACACACTCTGCTTTGGAGAAAAGAGCACTCTTCTACACTACTGTGTTTCCCATAGGGCCAGAACAGTGAGCTTGCTCAGAAGAAAAGAACTGTGCATCCTACACAAACGGGCCATATCTAGTTAAACTCTGCTTAGGAAACTGACAAGAACAGTATCTCCTCTTCAGTCCAATACACTGTACTTGCTGGGAACAGACGCGAGTGCTATTTGCCCTGTGTATGGCAATGGGAGCACAATAGTGACTCTTCTTACCAGAAAACAACTCTTTCTTGTAGGACCAGAAACTGCATGTAATTCAACTCCATTTAGGACTGGGAAACAAACTCTTGCTCACCTTACAAGAAACACACTCTGCTTTTGAGAAAAGAGCACTCTTCTACTCTTCTGTGTTTCCTATGGGGTCCGAACAGTGAGCTTGCTCAGAACAAAAGAACTGTGCTTCCTACACACACTGGCCATATCTAGTTCAACTCTGCTTAGGAAACTGACAAGAACAGTAGCTCCTCTTCAGTCCAATACACTGTACTTGCTGGGAACAGACGCGAGTGCTATTTGCAGTGTTTAAGGCAAAGAGAACACAATAGTGACTTTCCTTACCAGAAAACATCCCTTGCTAGTAGGACCAAAAACTGCATGTGATTCAACTCCATTTAGGACTGGGAAACAAATGATAGCTCACCTTACAAGAAACACATTCTGCTTTAGAGAAAAGAGCACTCTTCTACTCTACTGTGTTTGCTATAAGGCCAGAACAGTGAGCTTGCTCAGAACAAAAGAACTGTGCTTCCTACACACTCGGGCTATATCTAGTTCAACTCTGCTTAGGAAACTGACAAGAACAGTAGCTCCTCTTCTGTCCAATACAATGTACTTGCTGGGAACAAACGAGAGTGCTATTTGCACTGTGTATGGCAATGGGAGCACAATAGTGACTTTCCTTACCAGAAAAAGTCCCTTGCTCGTAGGACCAAAAACTGCATGTGATTCAACTCCATTTAGGACTGGGAAACAAACGCTAGTTCGCCTTACAACAAACACACTCTGCTTTAGAGAAAAGAGCACTCTTCTACACTACTGTGTTTCCCATAGGGCCAGAACAGTGAGCTTGCTCAGAAGAAAAGAACTGTGCATCCTACACAAACGGGCCATATCTAGTTAAACTCTTCTTAGGAAACTGACAAGAACAGTAGCTCCTCTTCTGTCCAATACACTGTACTTGCTGGGAGCAGACGCGAGTGCTATTTGCACTGTTTAAGGCAAAGAGAACACAACAGTGACTTTCCTTACCAGAAAACATCCCTTGCTCGTAGGACCAAAAACTGCATGTGATTCAACTCCATTTAGGACTGGGAAACAAATGATAGCTCACCTTACAAGAAACACACTCTGCTTTAGATAAAAGAGCACTCTTCTACTCTACTGTGTTTCCTATAAGGCCAGAACAGTGAGCTTGCTCAGAACAAAAGAACTGTGCTTCCTACACACACACGCTATTTCTAGTTCAACTCTGCTTAGGAAACTGACAAGAACAGTAGCTCCTCTTCTGTCCAATACACTGTACTTGCTGGGAACAAACGAGAGTGCTATTTGCCCTGTTTATGGCAATGGGAGCACAATAGTGACTTTCCTTACCAGAAAACGTCCCTTGCTCGTAGGACCAAAAACTGCATGTGATTCAACTCCATTTAGGACTGGGAAACAAACGCTAGTTCGCCTTACAACAAACACACTCTGCTTTGGAGAAAAGAGCACTCTTCTACACTACTGTGTTTCCCATAGGGCCAGAACAGTGAGCTTGCTCAGAAGAAAAGAACTGTGCATCCTACACAAACGGGCCATATCTAGTTAAACTCTGCTTAGGAAACTGACAAGAACAGTAGCTCCTCTTCAGTCCAATACACTGTACTTGCTGGGAACAGACGCCAGTGCTATTTGCACTGTTTATGGCAAAGGGAGCACAATAGTAACTTTCCTTACCAGAAAACATCCCTTGTTCGTAGGACCAAAAACTGCATGTGATTCAACTCCATTTAGGACTGGGAAACAAACGCTAGTTCGCCTTAGAAGAAACACACTCTGCTTTTGAGAAAAGAGCACTCTTCTACTCTACTGTGTTTCCTATAGGGCCAGAACAGTGAGCTTGCTCAGAACAAAAGAACTGTGCTTCCTACACACACACGCTATTTCTAGTTCAACTCTGCTTAGGAAACTGACAAGAACAGTAGATCCTCTTCAGTCCAATACACTGTACTTGCTGGGAGCAGACGCGAGTGCTATTTGCACTGTGTATGGCAAAGGGAGCACAATAGTGACTTTCCTTACCAGAAAACATCCTTTGCTCGTAGGACCAAAAACTGCATGGGATTCAACTCCATTTAGGACTGGGAAACAAACGATAGCTCACCTTACAAGAAACACACTCTGCTTTAGAGAAAAGAGCACTCTTCTACTCTACTGTGTTTCCTATAGGGCCAGGACAGTGAGCTTGCTCAGAACAAAAAAACTGTGCTTCCTACACACACGGGCCATATCTAGTTCAACTCTGCCTAGGAAACTGACAAGAACAGTAGATCCTCTTCAGTCCAATACACTGTACATGCTGGGAACAGACGCCAGTGCTATTTGCCCTGTGTATGACAATTGGAGCGCAATAGTGACTCTTCTTACCATAAAACAACTCTTGCTCCTAGGAACAGAAACTGCATGTGATTGATCTCCATTTAGGACTGGGAAACAAACGCTAGCTCGCCTTACAAGAAACATATTCTGCTTTTGAGAAAAGAGCACTCTTCTACTCTACTGTGTTTCCTATAGGGCCAGAAGAGTGAGCTTGCTCAGAACAAAAGAAGTGTACTTCCTACACACACGGGCCATATCTATTTCAACTTTGCTTAGGAAACTGACAAGAACAGTAGATCCTCTTCTGTCCAATACACTTTACTTGCTGGGAACAAACGAGAGTGCTATTTGCCCTGTGTATGACAATGGGAGCACAATAGTGACTTTCCTTACCAGAAAACGTCCCTTGCTCGTAGGACCAAAAACTGCATGTGATTCAACTCCATTTAGGACTGGGAAACAAACGCTAGTTCGCCTTACAACAAACACACTCTGCTTTGGAGAAAAGAGCACTCTTCTACACTACTGTGTTTCCCATAGGGCCAGAACAGTGAGCTTGCTCAGAAGAAAAGAACTGTGCATCCTACACAAACGGGCCATATCTAGTTAAACTCTGCTTAGGAAACTGACAAGAACAGTATCTCCTCTTCAGTCCAATACACTGTACTTGCTGGGAACAGACGCGAGTGCTATTTGCCCTGTGTATGGCAATGGGAGCACAATAGTGACTCTTCTTACCAGAAAACAACTCTTTCTTGTAGGACCAGAAACTGCATGTAATTCAACTCCATTTAGGACTGGGAAACAAACTCTTGCTCACCTTACAAGAAACACACTCTGCTTTTGAGAAAAGAGCACTCTTCTACTCTTCTGTGTTTCCTATGGGGTCCGAACAGTGAGCTTGCTCAGAACAAAAGAACTGTGCTTCCTACACACACTGGCCATATCTAGTTCAACTCTGCTTAGGAAACTGACAAGAACAGTAGCTCCTCTTCAGTCCAATACACTGTACTTGCTGGGAACAGACGCGAGTGCTATTTGCAGTGTTTAAGGCAAAGAGAACACAATAGTGACTTTCCTTACCAGAAAACATCCCTTGCTAGTAGGACCAAAAACTGCATGTGATTCAACTCCATTTAGGACTGGGAAACAAATGATAGCTCACCTTACAAGAAACACATTCTGCTTTAGAGAAAAGAGCACTCTTCTACTCTACTGTGTTTCCTATAAGGCCAGAACAGTGAGCTTGCTCAGAACAAAAGAACTGTGCTTCCTACACACTCGGGCTATATCTAGTTCAACTCTGCTTAGGAAACTGACAAGAACAGTAGCTCCTCTTCTGTCCAATACAATGTACTTGCTGGGAACAAACGAGAGTGCTATTTGCACTGTGTATGGCAATGGGAGCACAATAGTGACTTTCCTTACCAGAAAAAGTCCCTTGCTCGTAGGACCAAAAACTGCATGTGATTCAACTCCATTTAGGACTGGGAAACAAACGCTAGTTCGCCTTACAACAAACACACTCTGCTTTAGAGAAAAGAGCACTCTTCTACACTACTGTGTTTCCCATAGGGCCAGAACAGTGAGCTTGGTCAGAAGAAAAGAACTGTGCATCCTACACAAACGGGCCATATCTAGTTAAACTCTTCTTAGGAAACTGACAAGAACAGTAGCTCCTCTTCAGTCCAATACACTGTACTTGCAGGTAGCAGACGTGAGTCCTATTTGCACTGTGTATGGCAATGGGAGCACAATAGTGACTCCTCTTACCAGAAAACAACTCTTACTTATAGGACCAGAAACTGCATGTGATTCAACTCCATTTAGGACTTGGAAACAAACGCTAGTTCGCCTTAGAAGAAACACACTCTGCTTTTGAGAAAAGAACACTCTTCTACTCTACTGTGTTTCCTATAGGGCCAAAACTGTGAGCTTGCTCAGAACAAAAGAACTGTGCTTCCTACACACACGGGCCATATCTAGTTCAACTCTGCTTAGGAAACTGACAAGAACAGTAGATCCTCTTCAGTCCAATACACTGTACATGCTGGGAACAGACGCCAGTGCTATTTGCCCTGTGTATGACAATTGGAGCGCAATAGTGACTCTTCTTACCATAAAACAACTCTTGCTCCTAGGAACAGAAACTGCATGTGATTGATCTCCATTTAGGACTGGGAAACAAACGCTAGCTCGCCTTACAAGAAACATATTCTGCTTTTGAGAAAAGAGCACTCTTCTACTCTACTGTGTTTCCTATAGGGCCAGAAGAGAGAGCTTGCTCAGAACAAAAGAAGTGTACTTCCTACACACACGGGCCATATCTATTTCAACTTTGCTTAGGAAACTGACAAGAACAGTAGATCCTCTTCAGTCCAATACACTGTACATCCTGGGAACAGACGCGAGTGCTATTTGCCCTGTGTATGGCAATGGGAGCACAATAGTGACTCTTCTTACCAGAAAACAACTCTTGCTTGTAGGACCAGAAACTGCATGTAATTCAACTCCATTTAGGACTGGGAAACAAACTCTTGCTCACCTTACAAGAAACACACTCTGCTTTTGAGAAAAGAGCACTCTTCTACTCTTCTGTGTTTCCTATGGGGTCCGAACAGTGAGCTTGCTCAGAACAAAAGAACTGTGCTTCCTACACACACGGGCCATATCTAGTTCAACTCTGCTTAGGAAACTGACAAGAACAGTAGCTCCTCTTCAGTCCAATACACTGTACTTGCAAGGAACAGTAGCGAGTGCTATTTGCACTGTTTAAGGCAAAGAGAACACAACAGTGACTTTCCTTACCAGAAAACATCCCTTGCTCGTAGGACCAAAAACTGCATGTGATTCAACTCCATTTAGGACTGGGAAACAAATGATAGCTCACCTTACAAGAAACACACTCTGCTTTAGAGAAAAGAGCACTCTTCTACTCTACTGTGTTTCCTATAAGGCCAGAACAGTGAGCTTGCTCAGAACAAAAGAACTGTGCTTCCTACACACACACGCTATTTCTAGTTCAACTCTGCTTAGGAAACTGACAAGAACAGTAGCTCCTCTTCTGTCCAATACACTGTACTTGCTGGGAACAAACGAGAGTGCTATTTGCCCTGTTTATGGCAATGGGAGCACAATAGTGACTTTCCTTACCAGAAAACGTCCCTTGCTCGTAGGACCAAAAACTGCATGTGATTCAACTCCATTTAGGACTGGGAAACAAACGCTAGTTCGCCTTACAACAAACACACTCTGCTTTGGAGAAAAGAGCACTCTTCTACACTACTGTGTTTCCCATAGAGCCAGAACAGTGAGCTTGCTCAGAAGAAAAGAACTGTGCATCCTACACAAACGGGCCATATCTAGTTAAACTCTGCTTAGGAAACTGACAAGAACAGTAGCTCCTCTTCAGTCCAATACACTGTACTTGCTGGGAACAGACGCCAGTGCTATTTGCACTGTTTATGGCAAAGGGAGCACAATAGTAACTTTCCTTACCAGAAAACATCCCTTGTTCGTAGGACCAAAAACTGCATGTGATTCAACTCCATTTAGGACTGGGAAACAAACGCTAGTTCGCCTTAGAAGAAACACACTCTGCTTTTGAGAAAAGAGCACTCTTCTACTCTACTGTGTTTCCTATAGGGCCAGAACAGTGAGCTTGCTCAGAACAAAAGAACTGTGCTTCCTACACACACACGCTATTTCTAGTTCAACTCTGCTTAGGAAACTGACAAGAACAGTAGATCCTCTTCAGTCCAATACACTGTACTTGCTGGGAGCAGACGCGAGTGCTATTTGCACTGTGTATGGCAAAGGGAGCACAATAGTGACTTTCCTTACCAGAAAACATCCCTTGCTCGTAGGACCAAAAACTGCATGGGATTCAACTCCATTTAGGACTGGGAAACAAACGATAGCTCACCTTACAAGAAACACACTCTGCTTTAGAGAAAAGAGCACTCTTCTACTCTACTGTGATTCCTATAGGGCCAGGACAGTGAGCTTGCTCAGAACAAAAGAACTGTGCTTCCTACACACACGGGCAATATCTAGTTCAACTCTGCTTAGGAAACTGACAAGAACAGTAGCTCCTCTTCAGTCAAATACACTGTACTTGCAGGTAGCAGACGCGAGTCCTATTTGCACTGTGTATGCTAATGGGAGGGCAATAGTGACTCCTCTTACCAGAAAACAACTCTTACTTATAGGACCAGAAACTGCATGTGATTAAACTCCATTTAGGACTTGGAAACAAATGCTAGTTAGCCTTAGAAGAAACACACTCTGCTTTTGAGAAAAGAGCACTCTTCTACTCTACTGTGTTTCCTATAGGGCCAGAACTGTGAGCTTGCTCAGAACAAAAGAACTGTGCTTCCTACACACGGTCCATATCTAGTTCAACTCTGCTTAGGAAACTGACAAAAACAGTAGATCCTCTTCAGTCCAATACACTGTACATGCTGGGAACAGACGCCAGTGCTATTTGCCCTGTGTATGACAATGGGAGCACAAAAGTGACTCTTCTTACCATAAAACAACTCTTGCTCCTAGGACCAGAAACTGCATGTGAGTGAACTCCATTTAGGACTGGGAAACAAACGCTGGCTCGCCTTACAAGAAACACATTCTGCTTTTGAGAAAAGAGCACTCTTCTACTCTACTGTGTTTCCTATAGGGCCAGAAGAGTGAGCTTGCTCAGAACAAAAGAAGTGTACTTTCTACACACACGGGCCATATCTATTTCAAGTTGGCTCAGGAAACTGACAAGAACAGTAGATCCTCTTCAGTCCAATACACTGTACATCCTGGGAACAGACGCGAGTGCTATTTGCCCTGTGTATGGCAATGGGAGCGCAATAGTGACTCTTCTTACCAGAAAAAAACTCTTGCTTGTAGGACCAGAAACTGCATGTAATTCAACTCCATTTAGGACTGGGAAACAAACGCTAGTTCACCTTACAAGAAACACACTCTGCTTTTGAGAAAAGAGCACTCTTCTACTCTACTGTGTTTCCTATGGGGTCCGAACAGTGAGCTTGCTCAGAACAAAAGAACTGTGCTTCCTACACACACGGCCCATATCTAGTTCAACTCTGCTTAGGAAACTGACAAGAACAGTAACTCCTCTTCATTCCAATACACTGTATTTGCTGGGATCAGACGCGAGTGCTATTTGCACTGTTTAAGGCAAAGAGAACACAATAGTGACTTTCCTTACCAGAAAACATCCCTTGCTCGTAGGACCAAAAACTGCATGTGATTCAACTCCATTTAGGACTGGGAAACAAATGATAGCTCACCTTACATGAAACACACTCTGCTTTAGAGAAAAGAGCACTCTTCTACTCTACTGTGTTTCCTATAAGGCCAGAACAGTGAGCTTGCTCAGAACAAAAGAACTGTGCTTCCTACACACTCGGGCTATATCTAGTTCAACTCTGCTTAGGAAACTGACAAGAACAGTAGCGCCTCTTCTGTTCAATACACTGTACTTGCTGGGAACAAACGAGAGTGCTATTTGCACTGTGTATGGCAATGGTAGCACAATAGTGACTTTCCTTACCAGAAAACATCCCTTGCTCGTAGGACTAAAAACTGCATGTGATTCAACTCCATTTTGACTGGGAAACAAACCCTAGTTTGCCTTACAACAAACACACTCTGCTTTGGAGAAAAGAGCACTCTTCTACACTACTGTGTTTCCTATAGGGCCAGAACAGTGAGCTTGCTCAGAAGAAAAGAACTGTGCATCCTACAAAAACGGGCCATATCTAGTTCAACTCTGCTTAGGAAACTGACAAGAACAGTAGCTCCTCTTCTGTCCAATACACTGTACTTGCTGGGAACAGACGAGAGTGCTATTTGCACTGTTTATGGCAATGGTTGCACAATAGTGACTTTCCTTACCAGAAAACATCCCTTGCTCGTAGGACCAAAAACTGCATGTGATTCAACTCCATTTAGGACTGGGAAACAAACGCTAGTTCGCATTACAACAAACACACTCTGCTTTTGAGAAAAGAGCACTCTTCTACACTACTGTTTTTCCTGTAGGGCCAGAACAGTGAGCTTGATCAGAAGAAAAGAACTGTGCATCCAACACAAACGGGCCATATCTAGTTAAACTCTGCTTAGGAAACTGACAAGAACAGTAGCTCCTCTTCAGTCCAATACACTGTACATGCAGGTAGCAGACGCGAGTCCTATTTGCACTGTGTATGGCAATGGGAGCACAATAGTGACTCCTCTTACCAGAAAACAACTCTTACTTATAGGACCAAAAACTGCATGTGATTCAACTCCATTTAGGACTTGGAAACAAACGCTAGTTCGCCTTAGAAGAAACACACTCTGCTTTGGAGAAAAGAGCACTCTTCTACTCTACTGTGTTTCCTATAGCGCCAGAACTGTGAGCTTGCTCAGAACAAAAGAACTGTGCTTCCTACACACACGGGCCATATCTAGTTCAACTCTGCTTAGGAAACTGACAAGAATAGTACATCCTCTTCAGTCCAATACACTGTACATGCTGGGAACAGACGCCAGTGCTATTTGCCCTGTGTATGACAATTGGAGCACAATAGTGACTCTTCTTACCATAAAACAACACTTGCTCCTAGGAACAGAAACTGCATGTGATTGAACTCCATTTAGGACTGGGAAACAAACGCTAGCTCGCCTTACAAGAAACACATTCTGCTTTTGAGAAAAGAGCACTCTTCTACTCTACTGTGTTTCCTATAGGGCCAGAAGAGTGAGCTTGCTCAGAACAAAAGAAGTGTACTTCCTACACCCACGTGCCATATCTATTTCAACTTTGCTTAGGAAACTGACAAGAACAGTAGATCCTCTTCAGTCCAATACACTGTACATCCTGGGAACAGACGCGAGTGCTTTTTGCCCTGTGTATGGCAATGGGAGCACAATAGTAACTCTTCTTACCAGAACACAACTCTTGCTTGTAGGACCAGAAACTGCATGTAATTCAACTCCATTTAGGACTGGGAAACAAACGCTAGCTCACCTTATAAGAAACACACTCTGCTTTAGAGAAAAGAGCACTCTTCTACTCTACTGTGTTTCCTATAAGGCCAGAACAGTGAGCTTGCTCAGAACAAAAGAACTGTGCTTCCTACACACTCGATCTATATCTAGTTCAACTCTGCTTAGGAAACTGACGAGAACAGTAGCTCCTCTTCTGTCCAATACACTGTACTTGCTGGGAACAGAGGAGAGTGCTATTTGCACTGTGTATGGCAATGGTAGCACAATAGTGACTTTCCTTACCTGAAGACATCCCTTGCTCGTAGGACCAAACTGCATGTGATTCAACTCCATTTAGGACTGGGAAACAAACGCTAGTTCGCCTTACAACACACACACTCTGCTTTTGAGAAAAGAGCACTCTTCTACACTACTGTGATTCCTATAGGGCCAGAACAGTGAGCTTGCTCAGAAGAAAAGAACTGTGCATCCTAAACAAACGGGCCATATCTAGTTAAACTCTGCTTAGGAAACTGACAAGAACAGTAGCTCCTCTTCAGTCCAATACACTGTACTTGCAGGTAGCAGACGCGAGTCCTATTTGCACTGTGTATGGCAATGGGAGCACAATAGTGACTCCTCTTACCAGAAAACAACTCTTACTTATAGGACCAGAAACTGCATGTGATTCAACTCCATTTAGGACTTGGAAACAAACGCTAGTTCGCCTTAGAAGAAACACACTCTGCTTTGGAGAAAAGAGCACTCTTCTACTCTACTGTGTTTCCTATAGGGCCAGAACTGTGAGCTTGCTCAGAAGAAAAGAACTGTGCTTCCTACACACACGGGCCATATCTAGTTCAACTCTGCTTAGGAAACACAGAAGAACAGTAGATCCTCTTCAGTCCAATACACTGTACATGCTGGGAACAGACGCCAGTGCTATTTGCCCTGGGTATGACAATGGGAGCACAATAGTGACTCTTCTTACCATAAAACAACTCTTGCTCCTAGGACCAGAAACTGCATGTGATTGAACTCCATTTAGGACTGGGAAACAAACGCTGGCTCGCCTTACAAGAAACACATTCTGCTTTTGAGAAAAGAGCATTCTTCTACTCTACTGTGTTTCCTATAGGGCCAGAAGAGTGAGCTTGCTCAGAACAAAAGAAGTGTACTTTCTACACACACGGGCCGTATCTATTTCAAGTTTGCTCAGGAAACTGACAAGAACAGTAGATCCTCTTCAGTCCAATACACTGTACATCCTGGGAACAGACGCGAGTGCTATTTGCCCTGTGTATGGCAATGGGAGCACAATAGTGACTCTTCTTACCAGAAAACAACTCTTGCTTGTAGGACCAGAAACTGCATGTAATTCAACTCCATTTAGGACTGGGAAACAAACGCTCGTTCACCTTACAAGAAACACACTCTGCTTTTGAGAAAAGAGCACTCTTCTACTCTACTGTGTTTCCTATAAGGCCAGAACAGTGAGCTTGCTCAGAACAAAAGAACTGTGCTTCC
The DNA here is from genome assembly GCF_949786415.1 of Peromyscus eremicus. Classification (NCBI taxonomy): domain Eukaryota; kingdom Metazoa; phylum Chordata; class Mammalia; order Rodentia; family Cricetidae; genus Peromyscus; species Peromyscus eremicus. The sequence continues at coordinate 36,529 of NW_026736510.1, forward strand.
TACACACTCGGGCTATATCTAGTTCAACTCTGCTTAGGAAACTGACAAGAACAGTAGCTCCTCTTCTGTCCAATACACTGTACTTGCTGGGAGCAGACGCGAGTGCTATTTGCACTGTTTAAGGCAAAGAGAACACAATAGTGACTTTCCTTACCAGAAAACATCCCTTGCTCGTAGGACCAAAAACTGCATGTGATTCAACTCCATTTAGGACTGGGAAACAAATGATAGCTCACCTTACAAGAAACACACTCTGCTTTAGATAAAAGAGCACTCTTCTACTCTACTGTGTTTCCGATAAGGCCAGAACAGTGAGCTTGCTCAGAACAAAAGAACTGTGCTTCCTACACACACACGCTATTTCTAGTTCAACTCTGCTTAGGAAACTGACAAGAACAGTAGCTCCTCTTCTGTCCAATACACTGTACTTGCTGGGAACAAACGAGAGTGCTATTTGCCCTGTTTATGGCAATGGGAGCACAATAGTGACTTTCCTTACCAGAAAACGTCCCTTGCTCGTAGGACCAAAAACTGCATGTGATTCAACTCCATTTAGGACTGGGAAACAAACGCTAGTTCGCCTTACAACAAACACACTCTGCTTTGGAGAAAAGAGCACTCTTCTACACTACAGTGTTTCCCATAGGGCCAGAACAGTGAGCTTGCTCAGAAGAAAAGAACTGTGCATCCTACACAAACGGGCCATATCTAGTTAAACTCTGCTTAGGAAACTGACAAGAACAGTAGCTCCTCTTCAGTCCAATACACTGTACTTGCTGGGAACAGACGCGAGTGCTATTTGCCCTGTGTATGGCAATGGGAGCACAATAGTGACTCTTCTTACCAGAAAACAACTCTTTCTTGTAGGACCAGAAACTGCATGTAATTCAACTCCATTTAGGACTGGGAAACAAACTCTAGCTCACCTTACAAGAAACACACTCTGCTTTTGAGAAAAGAGCACTCTTCTACTCTTCTGTGTTTCCTATGGGGTCCGAACAGTGAGCTTGCTCAGAACAAAAGAACTGTGCTTCCTACACACGGGCCATATCTAGTTCAACTCTGCTTAGGAAACTGACAAGAACAGTAGATCCTCTTCAGTCCAATACACTGTACTTGCTGGGAACAGACGCGAGTGCTATTTGCACTGTTTAAGGCAAAGAGAACACAATAGTGACTTTCCTTACCAGAAAACATCCCTTGCTAGTAGGACCAAAAACTGCATGTGATTCAACTCCATTTAGGACTGGGAAACAAATGATAGCTCACCTTACAAGAAACAGACTCTGCTTTAGAGAAAAGAGCACTCTTCTACTCTACTGTGTTTCCTATAAGGCCAGAACAGTGAGCTTGCTCAGAACAAAAGAACTGTGCTTCCTACACACTCAGGCTATATCTAGTTCAACTCTGCTTAGGAAACTGACAAGAACAGTAGCTCCTCTTCTGTCCAATACAATGTACTTGCTGGGAACAAACGAGAGTGCTATTTGCACTGTGTATGGCAATGGGAGCACAATAGTGACTTTCCTTACCAGAAAACGTCCCTTGCTCGTAGGACCAAAAACTGCATGTGATTCAACTCCATTTAGGACTGGGAAACAAACACTAGTTTGCCTTACAACAAACACACTCTGCTTTAGAGAAAAGAGCACTCTTCTACACTACTGTGTTTCCCATAGGGCCAGAACAGTGAGCTTGCTCAGAAGAAAAGAACTGTGCATCCTACACAAACGGGCCATATCTAGTTAAACTCTTCTTAGGAAATTGACAAGAACAGTAGCTCCTCTTCAGTCCAATACACTGTACTTGCAGGTAGCAGACGTGAGTCCTATTTGCACTGTGTATGGCAATGGGAGCAGAATAGTGACTCCTCTTACCAGAAAACAACTCTTACTTATAGGACCAGAAACTGCATGTGATTCAACTCCATTTAGGACTTGGAAACAAACGCTAGTTCGCCTTAGAAGAAACACACTCTGCTTTTGAGAAAAGAACACTCTTCTACTCTACTGTGTTTCCTATAGGGCCAGAACTGTGAGCTTGCTCAGAACAAAAGAACTGTGCTTCCTACAAACACGGGCCATATCTAGTTCAACTCTGCTTAGGAAACTGACAAGAACAGTAGATCCTCTTCAGTCCAATACACTGTACATGCTGGGAACAGACGCCAGTGCTATTTGCCCTGTGTATGACAATTGGAGCGCAATATTGACTCTTCTTACCATAAAACAACTCTTGCTCCTAGGAACAGAAACTGCATGTGATTGATCTCCATTTAGGACTGGGAAATAAACGCTAGCTCGCCTTACAAGAAACATATTCTGCTTTTAAGAAAAGAGCACTCTTCTACTCTACTGTGTTTCCTATAGGGCCAGAAGAGTGAGCTTGCTCAGAACAAAAGAAGTGTACTTCCTACACACACGGGCCATAACTATTTCAAGTTTGCTTAGGAAACTGACAAGAACAGTAGATCCTCTTCAGTCCAATACACTGTACATCCTGGGAACGGACGCGAGTGCTATTTGCCCTGTGTATGGCAATGGGAGCACAATAGTGACTCTTCTTACCAGAAAACAACTCTTGCTTGTAGGACCAGAAACTGCATGTGATTCAACTCCATTTAGGACTTGGAAACAAACGCTAGTTCGCCTGAGAAGAAACACACTCTGCTTTTGAGAAAAGAGCACTCTTCTACTCTACTGTGTTTCCTATAGGGCCAGAACTGTGAGCTTGCTCAGAACAAAAGAACTGTGCTTCCTACACACACGGCCCATATCTAGTTCAACTCTGCTTAGGAAACTGACAAGAACAGTAGCTCCTTTTCTGTCCAATACACTGTAATTGCAAGGAACAGTAGCGAGTGCTGTTTGCACTGTGTATGGCAATGGGAGCGCAATAGTGACTCTTCTTACCAGAAAACAACTCTTGCTCATAGGACCAGAAACTGCATGTGATTCAATTCCATTTAGGACTGGGAAACAAACGCTAGCTCGCCTTACAAGAAACACACTGTGCTTTTGAGAAAAGAGCACTCTTCTACTCTACTGTTTTTCCTATGGGGTCCGAACAGTGAGCTTGCTCCAAACAAAACAACTGTGCTTCCTACACACGGGCCATATCTAGTTCAACTCTGCTTAGGAAACTGACAAGAACAGTAGCTCCTATTCTGTCCAATACACTATACTTGCAAAGATCAGTAGCGAGTGTTATTTGCACTGTGTATGGCAATGGGAGCGCTATAGTGACTCTTTGCACCAGAAAACAACTCTTGCTCATAGGACCAGAAACTGCATGTTATTCAACTCCATTTAGGACTGGGAAACAAACGCTAGCTCACCTTACAAGAAACACACTCTGCTTTTGAGAAAAGAGCACTCTTCTACTCTTCTGTGTTTCCCATAGGGCCAGAACAGTGAGCTTGCTCAGAACAAAAGAACTGTGCTTCCTACACACATGGGCCATATCTAGTTAAACTCTGCTTAGGAAACTGACAAGAACAGTAGCTCCTCTTCAGTCCAATACACTGTACTTGCTGGGAACAGACGTGAGTGCTATTTGCACTGTTTATGGCAAAGGGAGCACAATAGTAACTTTCCTTACCAGAAAACATCCCTTGTTCGTAGGACCAAAAACTGCATGTGATTCAACTCCATTTAGGACTGGGAAACAAACGCTAGTTCGCCTTAGAAGAAACACACTCTGCTTTTGAGAAAAGAGCACTCTTCTACTCTACTGTGTTTCCTATAGGGCCAGAACAGTGAGCTTGCTCAGAACAAAAGAACTGTGCTTCCTACACACACACGCTATTTCTAGTTCAACTCTGCTTAGGAAACTGACAAGAACAGTAGATCCTCTTCAGTCCAATACACTGTACTTGCTGGGAGCAGACGCGAGTGCTATTTGCACTGTGTATGGCAAAGGGAGCACAATAGTGACTTTCCTTACCAGAAAACATCCCTTGCTCGTAGGACCAAAAACTGCATGGGATTCAACTCCATTTAGGACTGGCAAACAAACGATAGCTCACCTTACAAGAAACACACTCTGCTTTAGAGAAAAGAGCACTGTTCTACTCTACTGTGATTCCTATAGGGCCAGGACAGTGAGCTTGCTCAGAACAAAAGAACTGTGCTTCCTACACACACGGGCAATATCTAGTTCAACTCTGCTTAGGAAACTGACAAGAACAGTAGCTCCTCTTCAGTCCAATACACTGTACTTGCAGGTAGCAGACGCGAGTCCTTTTTGCACTGTGTATGCTAATGGGAGGGCAATAGTGACTCCTCTTACCAGAAAACAACTCTTACTTATAGGACCAGAAACTGCATGTGATTAAACTCCATTTAGGACTTGGAAACAAATGCTAGTTAGCCTTAGAAGAAACACACTCTGCTTTTGAGAAAAGAGCACTCTTCTACTCTACTGTGTTTCCTATAGGGCCAGAACAGTGAGCTTGCTCAGAACAAAAGAACTGGGCTTCCTACACACGGTCCATATCTAGTTCAACTCTGCTTAGGAAACTGACAAAAACAGTAGATCCTCTTCAGTCCAATACACTGTACATGCTGGGAACAGACACCAGTGCTATTTGCCCTGGGTATGACAATGGGAGCACAATAGTGATTCTTCTTACCATAAAACAACTCTTGCTCCTAGGACCAGAAACTGCATGTGATTGAACTCCATTTATGACTGGGAAACAAACACTGGCTCGCCTTACAAGAAACACATTCTGCTTTTGAGAAAAGAGCATTCTTCTACTCTACTGTGTTTCCTATAGGGCCAGAAGAGTGAGCTTGCTCAGAATAAAAGAAGTGTACTTTCTACACACACGGGCCATATCTATTTCAAGTTTGCTCAGGAAACTGACAAGAACAGTAGATCCTCATCAGTCCAATACACTGTACATCCTGGGAACAGACGCCAGTGCTATTTGCCCTGTGTATGACAATTGGAGCGCAACAGTGACTCTTCTTACCATAAAACAACTCTTGCTCCTAGGAACAGAAACTGCATGTGATTGATCTCCATTTAGGACTGGGAAACAAACGCTAGCTCGCCTTACAAGAAACATATTCTGCTTTTGAGAAAAGAGCACTCTTCTACTCTACTGTGTTTCCTATAGGGCCAGAAGAGTGAGCTTGCTCAGAACAAAAGAAGTGTACTTCCTACACACACGGGCCATATCTATTTCAACTTTGCTTAGGAAACTGACAAGAACAGTAGATCCTCTTCTGTCCAATACACTTTACTTGCTGGGAACAAACGAGAGTGCTATTTGCCCTGTGTATGACAATGGGAGCACAATAGTGACTTTCCTTACCAGAAAACGTCCCTTGCTCGTAGGACCAAAAACTGCATGTGATTCAACTCCATTTAGGACTGGGAAACAAACGCTAGTTCGCCTTACAACAAACACACTCTGCTTTGGAGAAAAGAGCACTCTTCTACACTACTGTGTTTCCCATAGGGCCAGAACAGTGAGCTTGCTCAGAAGAAAAGAACTGTGCATCCTACACAAACGGGCCATATCTAGTTAAACTCTGCTTAGGAAACTGACAAGAACAGTATCTCCTCTTCAGTCCAATACACTGTACTTGCTGGGAACAGACGCGAGTGCTATTTGCCCTGTGTATGGCAATGGGAGCACAATAGTGACTCTTCTTACCAGAAAACAACTCTTTCTTGTAGGACCAGAAACTGCATGTAATTCAACTCCATTTAGGACTGGGAAACAAACTCTTGCTCACCTTACAAGAAACACACTCTGCTTTTGAGAAAAGAGCACTCTTCTACTCTTCTGTGTTTCCTATGGGGTCCGAACAGTGAGCTTGCTCAGAACAAAAGAACTGTGCTTCCTACACACACTGGCCATATCTAGTTCAACTCTGCTTAGGAAACTGACAAGAACAGTAGCTCCTCTTCAGTCCAATACACTGTACTTGCTGGGAACAGACGCGAGTGCTATTTGCAGTGTTTAAGGCAAAGAGAACACAATAGTGACTTTCCTTACCAGAAAACATCCCTTGCTAGTAGGACCAAAAACTGCATGTGATTCAACTCCATTTAGGACTGGGAAACAAATGATAGCTCACCTTACAAGAAACACATTCTGCTTTAGAGAAAAGAGCACTCTTCTACTCTACTGTGTTTCCTATAAGGCCAGAACAGTGAGCTTGCTCAGAACAAAAGAACTGTGCTTCCTACACACTCGGGCTATATCTAGTTCAACTCTGCTTAGGAAACTGACAAGAACAGTAGCTCCTCTTCTGTCCAATACAATGTACTTGCTGGGAACAAACGAGAGTGCTATTTGCACTGTGTATGGCAATGGGAGCACAATAGTGACTTTCCTTACCAGAAAAAGTCCCTTGCTCGTAGGACCAAAAACTGCATGTGATTCAACTCCATTTAGGACTGGGAAACAAACGCTAGTTCGCCTTACAACAAACACACTCTGCTTTAGAGAAAAGAGCACTCTTCTACACTACTGTGTTTCCCATAGGGCCAGAACAGTGAGCTTGCTCAGAAGAAAAGAACTGTGCATCCTACACAAACGGGCCATATCTAGTTAAACTCTTCTTAGGAAACTGACAAGAACAGTAGCTCCTCTTCTGTCCAATACACTGTACTTGCTGGGAGCAGACGCGAGTGCTATTTGCACTGTTTAAGGCAAAGAGAACACAACAGTGACTTTCCTTACCAGAAAACATCCCTTGCTCGTAGGACCAAAAACTGCATGTGATTCAACTCCATTTAGGACTGGGAAACAAATGATAGCTCACCTTACAAGAAACACACTCTGCTTTAGATAAAAGAGCACTCTTCTACTCTACTGTGTTTCCTATAAGGCCAGAACAGTGAGCTTGCTCAGAACAAAAGAACTGTGCTTCCTACACACACACGCTATTTCTAGTTCAACTCTGCTTAGGAAACTGACAAGAACAGTAGCTCCTCTTCTGTCCAATACACTGTACTTGCTGGGAACAAACGAGAGTGCTATTTGCCCTGTTTATGGCAATGGGAGCACAATAGTGACTTTCCTTACCAGAAAACGTCCCTTGCTCGTAGGACCAAAAACTGCATGTGATTCAACTCCATTTAGGACTGGGAAACAAACGCTAGTTCGCCTTACAACAAACACACTCTGCTTTGGAGAAAAGAGCACTCTTCTACACTACTGTGTTTCCCATAGGGCCAGAACAGTGAGCTTGCTCAGAAGAAAAGAACTGTGCATCCTACACAAACGGGCCATATCTAGTTAAACTCTGCTTAGGAAACTGACAAGAACAGTAGCTCCTCTTCAGTCCAATACACTGTACTTGCTGGGAACAGACGCCAGTGCTATTTGCACTGTTTATGGCAAAGGGAGCACAATAGTAACTTTCCTTACCAGAAAACATCCCTTGTTCGTAGGACCAAAAACTGCATGTGATTCAACTCCATTTAGGACTGGGAAACAAACGCTAGTTCGCCTTAGAAGAAACACACTCTGCTTTTGAGAAAAGAGCACTCTTCTACTCTACTGTGTTTCCTATAGGGCCAGAACAGTGAGCTTGCTCAGAACAAAAGAACTGTGCTTCCTACACACACACGCTATTTCTAGTTCAACTCTGCTTAGGAAACTGACAAGAACAGTAGATCCTCTTCAGTCCAATACACTGTACTTGCTGGGAGCAGACGCGAGTGCTATTTGCACTGTGTATGGCAAAGGGAGCACAATAGTGACTTTCCTTACCAGAAAACATCCTTTGCTCGTAGGACCAAAAACTGCATGGGATTCAACTCCATTTAGGACTGGGAAACAAACGATAGCTCACCTTACAAGAAACACACTCTGCTTTAGAGAAAAGAGCACTCTTCTACTCTACTGTGTTTCCTATAGGGCCAGGACAGTGAGCTTGCTCAGAACAAAAGAACTGTGCTTCCTACACACACGGGCCATATCTAGTTCAACTCTGCCTAGGAAACTGACAAGAACAGTAGATCCTCTTCAGTCCAATACACTGTACATGCTGGGAACAGACGCCAGTGCTATTTGCCCTGTGTATGACAATTGGAGCGCAATAGTGACTCTTCTTACCATAAAACAACTCTTGCTCCTAGGAACAGAAACTGCATGTGATTGATCTCCATTTAGGACTGGGAAACAAACGCTAGCTCGCCTTACAAGAAACATATTCTGCTTTTGAGAAAAGAGCACTCTTCTACTCTACTGTGTTTCCTATAGGGCCAGAAGAGTGAGCTTGCTCAGAACAAAAGAAGTGTACTTCCTACACACACGGGCCATATCTATTTCAACTTTGCTTAGGAAACTGACAAGAACAGTAGATCCTCTTCTGTCCAATACACTTTACTTGCTGGGAACAAACGAGAGTGCTATTTGCCCTGTGTATGACAATGGGAGCACAATAGTGACTTTCCTTACCAGAAAACGTCCCTTGCTCGTAGGACCAAAAACTGCATGTGATTCAACTCCATTTAGGACTGGGAAACAAACGCTAGTTCGCCTTACAACAAACACACTCTGCTTTGGAGAAAAGAGCACTCTTCTACACTACTGTGTTTCCCATAGGGCCAGAACAGTGAGCTTGCTCAGAAGAAAAGAACTGTGCATCCTACACAAACGGGCCATATCTAGTTAAACTCTGCTTAGGAAACTGACAAGAACAGTATCTCCTCTTCAGTCCAATACACTGTACTTGCTGGGAACAGACGCGAGTGCTATTTGCCCTGTGTATGGCAATGGGAGCACAATAGTGACTCTTCTTACCAGAAAACAACTCTTTCTTGTAGGACCAGAAACTGCATGTAATTCAACTCCATTTAGGACTGGGAAACAAACTCTTGCTCACCTTACAAGAAACACACTCTGCTTTTGAGAAAAGAGCACTCTTCTACTCTTCTGTGTTTCCTATGGGGTCCGAACAGTGAGCTTGCTCAGAACAAAAGAACTGTGCTTCCTACACACACTGGCCATATCTAGTTCAACTCTGCTTAGGAAACTGACAAGAACAGTAGCTCCTCTTCAGTCCAATACACTGTACTTGCTGGGAACAGACGCGAGTGCTATTTGCAGTGTTTAAGGCAAAGAGAACACAATAGTGACTTTCCTTACCAGAAAACATCCCTTGCTAGTAGGACCAAAAACTGCATGTGATTCAACTCCATTTAGGACTGGGAAACAAATGATAGCTCACCTTACAAGAAACACATTCTGCTTTAGAGAAAAGAGCACTCTTCTACTCTACTGTGTTTCCTATAAGGCCAGAACAGTGAGCTTGCTCAGAACAAAAGAACTGTGCTTCCTACACACTCGGGCTATATCTAGTTCAACTCTGCTTAGGAAACTGACAAGAACAGTAGCTCCTCTTCTGTCCAATACAATGTACTTGCTGGGAACAAACGAGAGTGCTATTTGCACTGTGTATGGCAATGGGAGCACAATAGTGACTTTCCTTACCAGAAAAAGTCCCTTGCTCGTAGGACCAAAAACTGCATGTGATTCAACTCCATTTAGGACTGGGAAACAAACGCTAGTTCGCCTTACAACAAACACACTCTGCTTTAGAGAAAAGAGCACTCTTCTACACTACTGTGTTTCCCATAGGGCCAGAACAGTGAGCTTGGTCAGAAGAAAAGAACTGTGCATCCTACACAAACGGGCCATATCTAGTTAAACTCTTCTTAGGAAACTGACAAGAACAGTAGCTCCTCTTCAGTCCAATACACTGTACTTGCAGGTAGCAGACGTGAGTCCTATTTGCACTGTGTATGGCAATGGGAGCACAATAGTGACTCCTCTTACCAGAAAACAACTCTTACTTATAGGACCAGAAACTGCATGTGATTCAACTCCATTTAGGACTTGGAAACAAACGCTAGTTCGCCTTAGAAGAAACACACTCTGCTTTTGAGAAAAGAACACTCTTCTACTCTACTGTGTTTCCTATAGGGCCAAAACTGTGAGCTTGCTCAGAACAAAAGAACTGTGCTTCCTACACACACGGGCCATATCTAGTTCAACTCTGCTTAGGAAACTGACAAGAACAGTAGATCCTCTTCAGTGCAATACACTGTACATGCTGGGAACAGACGCCAGTGCTATTTGCCCTGTGTATGACAATTGGAGCGCAATAGTGACTCTTCTTACCATAAAACAACTCTTGCTCCTAGGAACAGAAACTGCATGTGATTGATCTCCATTTAGGACTGGGAAACAAACGCTAGCTCGCCTTACAAGAAACATATTCTGCTTTTGAGAAAAGAGCACTCTTCTACTCTACTGTGTTTCCTATAGGGCCAGAAGAGTGAGCTTGCTCAGAACAAAAGAAGTGTACTTCCTACACACACGGGCCATATCTATTTCAACTTTGCTTAGGAAACTGACAAGAACAGTAGATCCTCTTCAGTCCAATACATTGTACATCCTGGGAACAGACGCGAGTGCTATTTGCCCTGTGTATGGCAATGGGAGCACAATAGTGACTCTTCTTACCAGAAAACAACTCTTGCTTGTAGGACCAGAAACTGCATGTAATTCAACTCCATTTAGGACTGGGAAACAAACTCTTGCTCACCTTACAAGAAACACACTCTGCTTTTGAGAAAAGAGCACTCTTCTACTCTTCTGTGTTTCCTATGGGGTCCGAACAGTGAGCTTGCTCAGAACAAAAGAACTGTGCTTCCTACACACACGGGCCATATCTAGTTCAACTCTGCTTAGGAAACTGACAAGAACAGTAGCTCCTCTTCAGTCCAATACACTGTACTTGCAAGGAACAGTAGCGAGTGCTATTTGCACTGTTTAAGGCAAAGAGAACACAACAGTGACTTTCCTTACCAGAAAACATCCCTTGCTCGTAGGACCAAAAACTGCATGTGATTCAACTCCATTTAGGACTGGGAAACAAATGATAGCTCACCTTACAAGAAACACACTCTGCTTTAGAGAAAAGAGCACTCTTCTACTCTACTGTGTTTCCTATAAGGCCAGAACAGTGAGCTTGCTCAGAACAAAAGAACTGTGCTTCCTACACACACACGCTATTTCTAGTTCAACTCTGCTTAGGAAACTGACAAGAACAGTAGCTCCTCTTCTGTCCAATACACTGTACTTGCTGGGAACAAACGAGAGTGCTATTTGCCCTGTTTATGGCAATGGGAGCACAATAGTGACTTTCCTTACCAGAAAACGTCCCTTGCTCGTAGGACCAAAAACTGCATGTGATTCAACTCCATTTAGGACTGGGAAACAAACGCTAGTTCGCCTTACAACAAACACACTCTGCTTTGGAGAAAAGAGCACTCTTCTACACTACTGTGTTTCCCATAGAGCCAGAACAGTGAGCTTGCTCAGAAGAAAAGAACTGTGCATCCTACACAAACGGGCCATATCTAGTTAAACTCTGCTTAGGAAACTGACAAGAACAGTAGCTCCTCTTCAGTCCAATACACTGTACTTGCTGGGAACAGACGCCAGTGCTATTTGCACTGTTTATGGCAAAGGGAGCACAATAGTAACTTTCCTTACCAGAAAACATCCCTTGTTCGTAGGACCAAAAACTGCATGTGATTCAACTCCATTTAGGACTGGGAAACAAACGCTAGTTCGCCTTAGAAGAAACACACTCTGCTTTTGAGAAAAGAGCACTCTTCTACTCTACTGTGTTTCCTATAGGGCCAGAACAGTGAGCTTGCTCAGAACAAAAGAACTGTGCTTCCTACACACACACGCTATTTCTAGTTCAACTCTGCTTAGGAAACTGACAAGAACAGTAGATCCTCTTCAGTCCAATACACTGTACTTGCTGGGAGCAGACGCGAGTGCTATTTGCACTGTGTATGGCAAAGGGAGCACAATAGTGACTTTCCTTACCAGAAAACATCCCTTGCTCGTAGGACCAAAAACTGCATGGGATTCAACTCCATTTAGGACTGGGAAACAAACGATAGCTCACCTTACAAGAAACACACTCTGCTTTAGAGAAAAGAGCACTCTTCTACTCTACTGTGATTCCTATAGGGCCAGGACAGTGAGCTTGCTCAGAACAAAAGAACTGTGCTTCCTACACACACGGGCAATATCTAGTTCAACTCTGCTTAGGAAACTGACAAGAACAGTAGCTCCTCTTCAGTCAAATACACTGTACTTGCAGGTAGCAGACGCGAGTCCTATTTGCACTGTGTATGCTAATGGGAGGGCAATAGTGACTCCTCTTACCAGAAAACAACTCTTACTTATAGGACCAGAAACTGCATGTGATTAAACTCCATTTAGGACTTGGAAACAAATGCTAGTTAGCCTTAGAAGAAACACACTCTGCTTTTGAGAAAAGAGCACTCTTCTACTCTACTGTGTTTCCTATAGGGCCAGAACTGTGAGCTTGCTCAGAACAAAAGAACTGTGCTTCCTACACACGGTCCATATCTAGTTCAACTCTGCTTAGGAAACTGACAAAAACAGTAGATCCTCTTCAGTCCAATACACTGTACATGCTGGGAACAGACGCCAGTGCTATTTGCCCTGTGTATGACAATGGGAGCACAAAAGTGACTCTTCTTACCATAAAACAACTCTTGCTCCTAGGACCAGAAACTGCATGTGAGTGAACTCCATTTAGGACTGGGAAACAAACGCTGGCTCGCCTTACAAGAAACACATTCTGCTTTTGAGAAAAGAGCACTCTTCTACTCTACTGTGTTTCCTATAGGGCCAGAAGAGTGAGCTTGCTCAGAACAAAAGAAGTGTACTTTCTACACACACGGGCCATATCTATTTCAAGTTGGCTCAGGAAACTGACAAGAACAGTAGATCCTCTTCAGTCCAATACACTGTACATCCTGGAAACAGACGCGAGTGCTATTTGCCCTGTGTATGGCAATGGGAGCGCAATAGTGACTCTTCTTACCAGAAAAAAACTCTTGCTTGTAGGACCAGAAACTGCATGTAATTCAACTCCATTTAGGACTGGGAAACAAACGCTAGTTCACCTTACAAGAAACACACTCTGCTTTTGAGAAAAGAGCACTCTTCTACTCTACTGTGTTTCCTATAAGGCCAGAACAGTGAGCTTGCTCAGAACAAAAGAACTGTGCTTCCTACACACACGGGCCATATCTAGTTCAACTCTGCTTAGGAAACACAGAAGAACAGTAGATCCTCTTCAGTCCAATACACTGCACATGCTGGGAACAGACGCCAGTGCTTTTTACCCTGTGTATGACAATGGGAGCGCAATAGTGACTCTTCTTACCAGAGAACAACTCTTGCTTCTAGGATCAGAAACTGCATGTGATTCAACTCCATTTAGGACTGGGAAACAAAAGCTAGCTCGCCTTACAAGAAACACACTCTGCTTTTGAGAAAAGAGCACTCTTCTACTCTACTGTGTTTCCTATGGTGTCCGAACAGTGAGCTTGCTCAGAACAAAAGAACTGTGCTTCCTACACACACGGCCCATATCTAGTTCAACTCTGCTTAGGAAACTGACAAGAACAGTAGCTCCTCTTCTGTCCAATACACTGTACTTGCAAGGAACAGTAGCGATTGTTGTTTGCACTGTGTATGGCAATGGGAGCGCAATAGTGACTATTCTTACCAGAAAACAACTCTTGCTCATAGGACCAGAAACTGCATGTGATTCAACTCCATTTAGGACTGGGAAACAAACGCTAGCTCGCCTTACAAGAAACACACTGTGCTTTTGAGAAAAGAGCACTCTTCTACTCTACTGTGGTTCCTATGGGGTCCGAACAGTGAGCTTGCTCAGAACAAAAGAACTGTGCTTCCTACACACACGGGCCATATCTAGTTCAACTCTGCTTAGGAAACACAGAAGAACAGTAGATCCTCTTCAGTCCAATACACTGCACATGCTGGGAACAGACGCCAGTGCTTTTTACCCTGTGTATGACAATGGGAGCGCAATAGTGACTCTTCTTACCAGAGAACAACTCTTGCTTCTAGGATCAGAAACTGCATGTGATTCAACTCCATTTAGGCCTGGGAAACAAAAGCTAGCTCGCCTTACAAGAAACACACTCTGCTTTTGAGAAAAGAGCACTCTTCTACTCTACTGTGTTTCCTATGGTGTCCGAACAGTGAGCTTGCACAGAACAAAAGAACTGTGCTTCCTACACACACGGCCCATATCTAGTTCAACTCTGCTTAGGAAACTGACAAGAACAGTAGCTCCTCTTCTGTCCAATACACTGTACTTGCAAGGAACAGTAGCGATTGTTGTTTGCACTGTGTATGGCAATGGGAGCGCAATAGTGACTATTCTTACCAGAAAACAACTCTTGCTCATAGGACCAGAAACTGCATGTGATTCAACTCCATTTAGGACTGGGAAACAAACGCTAGCTCGCCTTACAAGAAACACACTGTGCTTTTGAGAAAAGAGCACTCTTCTACTCTACTGTGGTTCCTATGGGGTCCGAACAGTGAGCTTGCTCAGAACAAAAGAACTGTGCTTCCTACACACACGGGCCATATCTAGTTCAACTCTGCTTAGGAAACTGACAAGAACAGTAGCTCCTATTCTGTCCAATACACTGTACTTGCAAAGATCAGTAGCGAGTGTTATTTACACTGTGTATGGCAATGGGAACGCAATAGTGACTCTTTGCACCAGAAAACAACTCTTGCTCATAGGACCAGAAACTGCATGTTATTCAACTCCATTTAGGACTGGGAAACAAACGCTAGCTCACCTTACAAGAAACACTCTGCTTTTGAGAAAAGAGCACTCTTCTACTCTTCTGTGTTTCCCATAGGGCCAGAACAGTGAGCTTGCTCAGAACAAAAGAACTGTGCTTCCTACACACATGGGCCATATCTAGTTCAACTCTGCTTAGGAAACTGACAAGAACAGTAGCTCCTCTTCAGTCCAATACACTGTACTTGCTGGGAACAGACGTGAGTGCTATTTGCACTGTTTATGGCAAAGGGAGCACAATAGTAACTTTCCTTACCAGAAAACATCCCTTGTTCGTAGGACCAAAAACTGCATGTGATTCAACTCCATTTAGGACTGGGAAACAAACGCTAGTTCGCCTTAGAAGAAACACACTCTGCTTTTGAGAAAAGAGCACTCTTCTACTCTACTGTGTTTCCTATAGGGCCAGAACAGTGAGCTTGCTCAGAACAAAAGAACTGTGCTTCCTACACACACACGCTATTTCTAGTTCAACTCTGCTTAGGAAACTGACAAGAACAGTAGATCCTCTTCAGTCCAATACACTGTACTTGCTGGGAGCAGACGCGAGTGCTATTTGCACTGTGTATGGCAAAGGGAGCACAATAGTGACTTTCCTTACCAGAAAACATCCCTTGCTCGTAGGACCAAAAACTGCATGGGATTCAACTCCATTTAGGACTGGGAAACAAACGATAGCTCACCTTACAAGAAACACACTCTGCTTTAGAGAAAAGAGCACTCTTCTACTCTACTGTGATTCCTATAGGGCCAGGACAGTGAGCTTGCTCAGAACAAAAGAACTGTGCTTCCTACACACACGGGCAATATCTAGTTCAACTCTGCTTAGGAAACTGACAAGAACAGTAGCTCCTCTTCAGTCCAATACACTGTACTTGCAGGTAGCAGACGCGAGTCCTTTTTGCACTGTGTATGGAAATGGGAGGGCAATAGTGACTCCTCTTACCAGAAAACAACTCTTACTTATAGGACCAGAAACTGCATGTGATTAAACTCCATTTAGGACTTGGAAACAAATGCTAGTTAGCCTTAGAAGAAACACACTCTGCTTTTGAGAAAAGAGCACTCTTCTACTCTACTGTGTTTCCTATAGGGCCAGAACTGTGAGCTTGCTCAGAACAAAAGAACTGGGCTTCCTACACACGGTCCATATCTACTTCAACTCTGCTTAGGAAACTGACAAAAACAGTAGATCCTCTTCAGTCCAATACACTGTACATGCTGGGAACAGACGCCAGTGCTATTTGCCCTGGGTATGACAATGGGAGCACAATAGTGACTCTTCTTACCATAAAACAACTCTTGCTCCTAGGACCAGAAACTGCATGTGATTGAACTCCATTTAGGACTGGGAAACAAACGCTGGCTCGCCTTACAAGAAACACATTCTGCTTTTGAGAAAAGAGCATTCTTCTACTCTACTGTGTTTCCTATAGGGCCAGAAGAGTGAGCTTGCTCAGAACAAAAGAAGAGTACTTTCTACACACACGGGCCGTATCTATTTCAAGTTTGCTCGGGAAACTGACAAGAACAGTAGATCCTCTTCAGTCCAATACACTGTACATCCTGGGAACAGACGCGAGTGCTATTTGCCCTGTGTATGGCAATGGGAGCACAATAGTGACTCTTCTTACCAGAAAACAACTCTTGCTTGTAGGACCAGAAACTGCATGTAATTCAACTCCATTTAGGACTGGGAAACAAACGCTAGTTCACCTTACAAGAAACACACTCTGCTTTTGAGAAAAGAGCACTCTTCTACTCTACTGTGTTTCCTATAAGGCCAGAACAGTGAGCTTGCTCAGAACAAAAGAACTGTGCTTCCTACACACTCGGGCTATATCTAGTTCAACTCTGCTTAGGAAACTGACAAGAACAGTAGCTCCTCTTCTGTCCAATACACTGTACTTGCTGGGAGCAGACGCGAGTGCTATTTGCACTGTTTAAGGCAAAGAGAACACAACAGTGACTTTCCTTACCAGAAAACATCCCTTGCTCGTAGGACCAAAAACTGCATGTGATTCAACTCCATTTAGGACTGGGAAACAAATGATAGCTCACCTTACAAGAAACACACTCTGCTTTAGAGAAAAGAGCACTCTTCTACTCTACTGTGTTTCCTATAAGGCCAGAACAGTGAGCTTGCTCAGAACAAAAGAACTGTGCTTCCTACACACACACGCTATTTCTAGTTCAACTCTGCTTAGGAAACTGACAAGAACAGTAGCTCCTCTTCTGTCCAATACACTGTACTTGCTGGGAACAAACGAGAGTGCTATTTGCCCTGTTTATGGCAATGGGAGCACAATAGTGACTTTCCTTACCAGAAAACATCCCTTGCTCGTAGGACCAAAAACTGCATGTGATTCAACTCCATTTAGGACTGGGAAACAAACGCTAGTTCGCCTTACAACAAACACACTCTGCTTTGGAGAAAAGAGCACTCTTCTACACTACTGTGTTTCCCATAGAGCCAGAACAGTGAGCTTGCTCAGAAGAAAAGAACTGTGCATCCTACACAAACGGGCCATATCTAGTTAAACTCTGCTTAGGAAACTGACAAGAACAGTAGCTCCTCTTCAGTCCAATACACTGTACTTGCTGGGAACAGACGCCAGTGCTATTTGCACTGTTTATGGCAAAGGGAGCACAATAGTAACTTTCCTTACCAGAAAACATCCCTTGTTCGTAGGACCAAAAACTGCATGTGATTCAACTCCATTTAGGACTGGGAAACAAACGCTAGTTCGCCTTAGAAGAAACACACTCTGCTTTTGAGAAAAGAGCACTCTTCTACTCTACTGTGTTTCCTATAGGGCCAGAACAGTGAGCTTGCTCAGAACAAAAGAACTGTGCTTCCTACACACACACGCTATTTCTAGTTCAACTCTGCTTAGGAAACTGACAAGAACAGTAGATCCTCTTCAGTCCAATACACTGTACTTGCTGGGAGCAGACGCGAGTGCTATTTGCACTGTGTATGGCAAAGGGAGCACAATAGTGACTTTCCTTACCAGAAAACATCCCTTGCTCGTAGGACCAAAAACTGCATGGGATTCAACTCCATTTAGGACTGGGAAACAAACGATAGCTCACCTTACAAGAAACACACTCTGCTTTAGAGAAAAGAGCACTCTTCTACTCTACTGTGATTCCTATAGGGCCAGGACAGTGAGCTTGCTCAGAACAAAAGAACTCTGCTTCCTACACACACGGGCAATATCTAGTTCAACTCTGCTTAGGAAACTGACAAGAACAGTAGCTCCTCTTCAGTCCAATACACTGTACTTGCAGGTAGCAGACGCGAGTCCTTTTTGCACTGTGTATGGAAATGGGAGGGCAATAGTGACTCCTCTTACCAGAAAACAACTCTTACTTATAGGACCAGAAACTGCATGTGATTAAACTCCATTTAGGACTTGGAAACAAATGCTAGTTAGCCTTAGAAGAAACACACTCTGCTTTTGAGAAAAGAGCACTCTTCTACTCTACTGTGTTTCCTATAGGGCCAGAACTGTGAGCTTGCTCAGAACAAAAGAACTGGGCTTCCTACACACGGTCCATATCTACTTCAACTCTGCTTAGGAAACTGACAAAAACAGTAGATCCTCTTCAGTCCAATACACTGTACATGCTGGGAACAGACGCCAGTGCTATTTGCCCTGGGTATGACAATGGGAGCACAATAGTGACTCTTCTTACCATAAAACAACTCTTGCTCCTAGGACCAGAAACTGCATGTGATTGAACTCCATTTAGGACTGGGAAACAAACGCTGGCTCGCCTTACAAGAAACACATTCTGCTTTTGAGAAAAGAGCATTCTTCTACTCTACTGTGTTTCCTATAGGGCCAGAAGAGTGAGCTTGCTCAGAACAAAAGAAGAGTACTTTCTACACACACGGGCCGTATCTATTTCAAGTTTGCTCGGGAAACTGACAAGAACAGTAGATCCTCTTCAGTCCAATACACTGTACATCCTGGGAACAGACGCGAGTGCTATTTGCCCTGTGTATGGCAATGGGAGCACAATAGTGACTCTTCTTACCAGAAAACAACTCTTGCTTGTAGGACCAGAAACTGCATGTAATTCAACTCCATTTAGGACTGGGAAACAAACGCTAGTTCACCTTACAAGAAACACACTCTGCTTTTGAGAAAAGAGCACTCTTCTACTCTACTGTGTTTCCTATAAGGCCAGAACAGTGAGCTTGCTCAGAACAAAAGAACTGTGCTTCCTACACACTCGGGCTATATCTAGTTCAACTCTGCTTAGGAAACTGACAAGAACAGTAGCTCCTCTTCTGTCCAATACACTGTACTTGCTGGGAGCAGACGCGAGTGCTATTTGCACTGTTTAAGGCAAAGAGAACACAACAGTGACTTTCCTTACCAGAAAACATCCCTTGCTCGTAGGACCAAAAACTGCATGTGATTCAACTCCATTTAGGACTGGGAAACAAATGATAGCTCACCTTACAAGAAACACACTCTGCTTTAGAGAAAAGAGCACTCTTCTACTCTACTGTGTTTCCTATAAGGCCAGAACAGTGAGCTTGCTCAGAACAAAAGAACTGTGCTTCCTACACACACACGCTATTTCTAGTTCAACTCTGCTTAGGAAACTGACAAGAACAGTAGCTCCTCTTCTGTCCAATACACTGTACTTGCTGGGAACAAACGAGAGTGCTATTTGCCCTGTTTATGGCAATGGGAGCACAATAGTGACTTTCCTTACCAGAAAACATCCCTTGCTCGTAGGACCAAAAACTGCATGTGATTCAACTCCATTTAGGACTGGGAAACAAACGCTAGTTCGCCTTACAACAAACACACTCTGCTTTGGAGAAAAGAGCACTCTTCTACACTACTGTGTTTCCCATAGAGCCAGAACAGTGAGCTTGCTCAGAAGAAAAGAACTGTGCATCCTACACAAACGGGCCATATCTAGTTAAACTCTGCTTAGGAAACTGACAAGAACAGTAGCTCCTCTTCAGTCCAATACACTGTACTTGCTGGGAACAGACGCCAGTGCTATTTGCACTGTTTATGGCAAAGGGAGCACAATAGTAACTTTCCTTACCAGAAAACATCCCTTGTTCGTAGGACCAAAAACTGCATGTGATTCAACTCCATTTAGGACTGGGAAACAAACGCTAGTTCGCCTTAGAAGAAACACACTCTGCTTTTGAGAAAAGAGCACTCTTCTACTCTACTGTGTTTCCTATAGGGCCAGAACAGTGAGCTTGCTCAGAACAAAAGAACTGTGCTTCCTACACACACACGCTATTTCTAGTTCAACTCTGCTTAGGAAACTGACAAGAACAGTAGATCCTCTTCAGTCCAATACACTGTACTTGCTGGGAGCAGACGCGAGTGCTATTTGCACTGTGTATGGCAAAGGGAGCACAATAGTGACTTTCCTTACCAGAAAACATCCCTTGCTCGTAGGACCAAAAACTGCATGGGATTCAACTCCATTTAGGACTGGGAAACAAACGATAGCTCACCTTACAAGAAACACACTCTGCTTTAGAGAAAAGAGCACTCTTCTACTCTACTGTGATTCCTATAGGGCCAGGACAGTGAGCTTGCTCAGAACAAAAGAACTGTGCTTCCTACACACACGGGCAATATCTAGTTCAACTCTGCTTAGGAAACTGACAAGAACAGTAGCTCCTCTTCAGTCAAATACACTGTACTTGCAGGTAGCAGACGCGAGTCCTATTTGCACTGTGTATGCTAATGGGAGGGCAATAGTGACTCCTCTTACCAGAAAACAACTCTTACTTATAGGACCAGAAACTGCATGTGATTAAACTCCATTTAGGACTTGGAAACAAATGCTAGTTAGCCTTAGAAGAAACACACTCTGCTTTTGAGAAAAGAGCACTCTTCTACTCTACTGTGTTTCCTATAGGGCCAGAACTGTGAGCTTGCTCAGAACAAAAGAACTGTGCTTCCTACACACGGTCCATATCTAGTTCAACTCTGCTTAGGAAACTGACAAAAACAGTAGATCCTCTTCAGTCCAATACACTGTACATGCTGGGAACAGACGCCAGTGCTATTTGCCCTGGGTATGACAATGGGAGCACAATAGTGACTCTTCTTACCATAAAACAACTCTTGCTCCTAGGACCAGAAACTGCATGTGATTGAACTCCATTTAGGACTGGGAAACAAACGCTGGCTCGCCTTACAAGAAACACATTCTGCTTTTGAGAAAAGAGCATTCTTCTACTCTACTGTGTTTCCTATAGGGCCAGAAGAGTGAGCTTGCTCAGAACAAAAGAAGTGTACTTTCTACACACACGGGCCGTATCTATTTCAAGTTTGCTCAGGAAACTGACAAGAACCGTAGATCCTCTTCAGTCCAATACACTGTACATCCTGGGAACAGACGCGAGTGCTATTTGCCCTGTGTATGGCAATGGGAGCACAATAGTGACTCTTCTTACCAGAAAACAACTCTTGCTTGTAGGACCAGAAACTGCATGTAATTCAACTCCATTTAGGACTGGGAAACAAACGCTAGTTCACCTTACAAGAAACACACTCTGCTTTTGAGAAAAGAGCACTCTTCTACTCTACTGTGTTTCCTATAAGGCCAGAACAGTGAGCTTGCTCAGAACAAAAGAACTGTGCTTCCTACACACTCGGGCTATATCTAGTTCAACTCTGCTTAGGAAACTGACAAGAACAGTAGCTCCTCTTCTGTCCAATACACTGTACTTGCTGGGAGCAGACGCGAGTGCTATTTGCACTGTTTAAGGCAAAGAGAACACAACAGTGACTTTCCTTACCAGAAAACATCCCTTGCTCGTAGGACCAAAAACTGCATGTGATTCAACTCCATTTAGGACTGGGAAACAAATGATAGCTCACCTTACAAGAAACACACTCTGCTTTAGAGAAAAGAGCACTCTTCTACTCTACTGTGTTTCCTATAAGGCCAGAACAGTGAGCTTGCTCAGAACAAAAGAACTGTGCTTCCTACACACACACGCTATTTCTAGTTCAACTCTGCTTAGGAAACTGACAAGAACAGTAGCTCCTCTTCTGTTCAATACACTGTACTTGCTGGGAACAAACGAGAGTGCTATTTGCCCTGTTTATGGCAATGGGAGCACAATAGTGACTTTCCTTACCAGAAAACATCCCTTGCTCGTAGGACCAAAAACTGCATGTGATTCAACTCCATTTAGGACTGGGAAACAAACGCTAGTTCGCCTTACAACAAACACACTCTGCTTTGGAGAAAAGAGCACTCTTCTACACTACTGTGTTTCCCATAGAGCCAGAACAGTGAGCTTGCTCAGAAGAAAAGAACTGTGCATCCTACACAAACGGGCCATATCTAGTTAAACTCTGCTTAGGAAACTGACAAGAACAGTAGCTCCTCTTCAGTCCAATACACTGTACTTGCTGGGAACAGACGCCAGTGCTATTTGCACTGTTTATGGCAAAGGGAGCACAATAGTAACTTTCCTTACCAGAAAACATCCCTTGTTCGTAGGACCAAAAACTGCATGTGATTCAACTCCATTTAGGACTGGGAAACAAACGCTAGTTCGCCTTAGAAGAAACACACTCTGCTTTTGAGAAAAGAGCACTCTTCTACTCTACTGTGTTTCCTATAGGGCCAGAACAGTGAGCTTGCTCAGAACAAAAGAACTGTGCTTCCTACACACACACGCTATTTCTAGTTCAACTCTGCTTAGGAAACTGACAAGAACAGTAGATCCTCTTCAGTCCAATACACTGTACTTGCTGGGAGCAGACGCGAGTGCTATTTGCACTGTGTATGGCAAAGGGAGCACAATAGTGACTTTCCTTACCAGAAAACATCCCTTGCTCGTAGGACCAAAAACTGCATGGGATTCAACTCCATTTAGGACTGGGAAACAAACGATAGCTCACCTTACAAGAAACACACTCTGCTTTAGAGAAAAGAGCACTCTTCTACTCTACTGTGATTCCTATAGGGCCAGGACAGTGAGCTTGCTCAGAACAAAAGAACTGTGCTTCCTACACACACGGGCAATATCTAGTTCAACTCTGCTTAGGAAACTGACAAGAACAGTAGCTCCTCTTCAGTCAAATACACTGTACTTGCAGGTAGCAGACGCGAGTCCTATTTGCACTGTGTATGCTAATGGGAGGGCAATAGTGACTCCTCTTACCAGAAAACAACTCTTACTTATAGGACCAGAAACTGCATGTGATTAAACTCCATTTAGGACTTGGAAACAAATGCTAGTTAGCCTTAGAAGAAACACACTCTGCTTTTGAGAAAAGAGCACTCTTCTACTCTACTGTGTTTCCTATAGGGCCAGAACTGTGAGCTTGCTCAGAACAAAAGAACTGTGCTTCCTACACACGGTCCATATCTAGTTCAACTCTGCTTAGGAAACTGACAAAAACAGTAGATCCTCTTCAGTCCAATACACTGTACATGCTGGGAACAGACGCCAGTGCTATTTGCCCTGTGTATGACAATGGGAGCACAAAAGTGACTCTTCTTACCATAAAACAACTCTTGCTCCTAGGACCAGAAACTGCATGTGAGTGAACTCCATTTAGGACTGGGAAACAAACGCTGGCTCGCCTTACAAGAAACACATTCTGCTTTTGAGAAAAGAGCACTCTTCTACTCTACTGTGTTTCCTATAGGGCCAGAAGAGTGAGCTTGCTCAGAACAAAAGAAGTGTACTTTCTACACACACGGGCCATATCTATTTCAAGTTGGCTCAGGAAACTGACAAGAACAGTAGATCCTCTTCAGTCCAATACACTGTACATCCTGGGAACAGACGCGAGTGCTATTTGCCCTGTGTATGGCAATGGGAGCGCAATAGTGACTCTTCTTACCAGAAAAAAACTCTTGCTTGTAGGACCAGAAACTGCATGTAATTCAACTCCATTTAGGACTGGGAAACAAACGCTAGTTCACCTTACAAGAAACACACTCTGCTTTTGAGAAAAGAGCACTCTTCTACTCTACTGTGTTTCCTATAAGGCCAGAACAGTGAGCTTGCTCAGAACAAAAGAACTGTGCTTCCTACACACACGGGCCATATCTAGTTCAACTCTGCTTAGGAAACACAGAAGAACAGTAGATCCTCTTCAGTCCAATACACTGCACATGCTGGGAACAGACGCCAGTGCTTTTTACCCTGTGTATGACAATGGGAGCGCAATAGTGACTCTTCTTACCAGAGAACAACTCTTGCTTCTAGGATCAGAAACTGCATGTGATTCAACTCCATTTAGGACTGGGAAACAAAAGCTAGCTCGCCTTACAAGAAACACACTCTGCTTTTGAGAAAAGAGCACTCTTCTACTCTACTGTGTTTCCTATGGTGTCCGAACAGTGAGCTTGCTCAGAACAAAAGAACTGTGCTTCCTACACACACGGCCCATATCTAGTTCAACTCTGCTTAGGAAACTGACAAGAACAGTAGCTCCTCTTCTGTCCAATACACTGTACTTGCAAGGAACAGTAGCGATTGTTGTTTGCACTGTGTATGGCAATGGGAGCGCAATAGTGACTATTCTTACCAGAAAACAACTCTTGCTCATAGGACCAGAAACTGCATGTGATTCAACTCCATTTAGGACTGGGAAACAAACGCTAGCTCGCCTTACAAGAAACACACTGTGCTTTTGAGAAAAGAGCACTCTTCTACTCTACTGTGGTTCCTATGGGGTCCGAACAGTGAGCTTGCTCAGAACAAAAGAACTGTGCTTCCTACACACACGGGCCATATCTAGTTCAACTCTGCTTAGGAAACACAGAAGAACAGTAGATCCTCTTCAGTCCAATACACTGCACATGCTGGGAACAGACGCCAGTGCTTTTTACCCTGTGTATGACAATGGGAGCGCAATAGTGACTCTTCTTACCAGAGAACAACTCTTGCTTCTAGGATCAGAAACTGCATGTGATTCAACTCCATTTAGGACTGGGAAACAAAAGCTAGCTCGCCTTACAAGAAACACACTCTGCTTTTGAGAAAAGAGCACTCTTCTACTCTACTGTGTTTCCTATGGTGTCCGAACAGTGAGCTTGCACAGAACAAAAGAACTGTGCTTCCTACACACACGGCCCATATCTAGTTCAACTCTGCTTAGGAAACTGACAAGAACAGTAGCTCCTCTTCTGTCCAATACACTGTACTTGCAAGGAACAGTAGCGATTGTTGTTTGCACTGTGTATGGCAATGGGAGCGCAATAGTGACTATTCTTACCAGAAAACAACTCTTGCTCATAGGACCAGAAACTGCATGTGATTCAACTCCATTTAGGACTGGGAAACAAACGCTAGCTCGCCTTACAAGAAACACACTGTGCTTTTGAGAAAAGAGCACTCTTCTACTCTACTGTGGTTCCTATGGGGTCCGAACAGTGAGCTTGCTCAGAACAAAAGAACTGTGCTTCCTACACACACGGGCCATATCTAGTTCAACTCTGCTTAGGAAACTGACAAGAACAGTAGCTCCTATTCTGTCCAATACACTGTACTTGCAAAGATCAGTAGCGAGTGTTGTTTACACTGTGTATGGCAATGGGAACACAATAGTGACTCTTTGCACCAGAAAACAACTCTTGCTCATAGGACCAGAAACTGCATGTTATTCAACTCCATTTAGGACTGGGAAACAAACGCTAGCTCACCTTACAAGAAACACTCTGCTTTTGAGAAAAGAGCACTCTTCTACTCTTCTGTGTTTCCCATAGGGCCAGAACAGTGAGCTTGCTCAGAACAAAAGAACTGTGCTTCCTACACACATGGGCCATATCTAGTTCAACTCTGCTTAGGAAACTGACAAGAACAGTAGCTCCTCTTCAGTCCAATACACTGTACTTGCTGGGAACAGACGTGAGTGCTATTTGCACTGTTTATGGCAAAGGGAGCACAATAGTAACTTTCCTTACCAGAAAACATCCCTTGTTCGTAGGACCAAAAACTGCATGTGATTCAACTCCATTTAGGACTGGGAAACAAACGCTAGTTCGCCTTAGAAGAAACACACTCTGCTTTTGAGAAAAGAGCACTCTTCTACTCTACTGTGTTTCCTATAGGGCCAGAACTGTGAGCTTGCTCAGAACAAAAGAACTGTGCTTCCTACACACGGTCCATATCTAGTTCAACTCTGCTTAGGAAACTGACAAAAACAGTAGATCCTCTTCAGTCCAATACACTGTACATGCTGGGAACAGACGCCAGTGCTATTTGCCCTGTGTATGACAATGGGAGCACAAAAGTGACTCTTCTTACCATAAAACAACTCTTGCTCCTAGGACCAGAAACTGCATGTGAGTGAACTCCATTTAGGACTGGGAAACAAACGCTGGCTCGCCTTACAAGAAACACATTCTGCTTTTGAGAAAAGAGCACTCTTCTACTCTACTGTGTTTCCTATAGGGCCAGAAGAGTGAGCTTGCTCAGAACAAAAGAAGTGTACTTTCTACACACACGGGCCATATCTATTTCAAGTTGGCTCAGGAAACTGACAAGAACAGTAGATCCTCTTCAGTCCAATACACTGTACATCCTGGGAACAGACGCGAGTGCTATTTGCCCTGTGTATGGCAATGGGAGCGCAATAGTGACTCTTCTTACCAGAAAAAAACTCTTGCTTGTAGGACCAGAAACTGCATGTAATTCAACTCCATTTAGGACTGGGAAACAAACGCTAGTTCACCTTACAAGAAACACACTCTGCTTTTGAGAAAAGAGCACTCTTCTACTCTACTGTGTTTCCTATAAGGCCAGAACAGTGAGCTTGCTCAGAACAAAAGAACTGTGCTTCCTACACACACGGGCCATATCTAGTTCAACTCTGCTTAGGAAACACAGAAGAACAGTAGATCCTCTTCAGTCCAATACACTGCACATGCTGGGAACAGACGCCAGTGCTTTTTACCCTGTGTATGACAATGGGAGCGCAATAGTGACTCTTCTTACCAGAGAACAACTCTTGCTTCTAGGATCAGAAACTGCATGTGATTCAACTCCATTTAGGACTGGGAAACAAAAGCTAGCTCGCCTTACAAGAAACACACTCTGCTTTTGAGAAAAGAGCACTCTTCTACTCTACTGTGTTTCCTATGGTGTCCGAACAGTGAGCTTGCTCAGAACAAAAGAACTGTGCTTCCTACACACACGGCCCATATCTAGTTCAACTCTGCTTAGGAAACTGACAAGAACAGTAGCTCCTCTTCTGTCCAATACACTGTACTTGCAAGGAACAGTAGCGATTGTTGTTTGCACTGTGTATGGCAATGGGAACGCAATAGTGACTATTCTTACCAGAAAACAACTCTTGCTCATAGGACCAGAAACTGCATGTGATTCAACTCCATTTAGGACTGGGAAACAAACGCTAGCTCGCCTTACAAGAAACACACTGTGCTTTTGAGAAAAGAGCACTCTTCTACTCTACTGTGGTTCCTATGGGGTCCGAACAGTGAGCTTGCTCAGAACAAAAGAACTGTGCTTCCTACACACACACGCTATTTCTAGTTCAACTCTGCTTAGGAAACTGACAAGAACAGTAGCTCCTCTTCTGTCCAATACACTGTACTTGCTGGGAACAAACGAGAGTGCTATTTGCCCTGTTTATGGCAATGGGAGCACAATAGTGACTTTCCTTACCAGAAAACGTCCCTTGCTCGTAGGACCAAAAACTGCATGTGATTCAACTCCATTTAGGACTGGGAAACAAACGCTAGTTCGCCTTACAACAAACACACTCTGCTTTGGAGAAAAGAGCACTCTTCTACACTACTGTGTTTCCCATAGGGCCAGAACAGTGAGCTTGCTCAGAAGAAAAGAACTGTGCATCCTACACAAACGGGCCATATCTAGTTAAACTCTGCTTAGGAAACTGACAAGAACAGTAGCTCCTCTTCAGTCCAATACACTGTACTTGCTGGGAACAGACGCGAGTGCTATTTGCCCTGTGTATGGCAATGGGAGCACAATAGTGACTCTTCTTACCAGAAAACAACTCTTTCTTGTAGGACCAGAAACTGCATGTAATTCAACTCCATTTAGGACTGGGAAACAAACTCTAGCTCACCTTACAAGAAACACACTCTGCTTTTGAGAAAAGAGCACTCTTCTACTCTTCTGTGTTTCCTATGGGGTCCGAACAGTGAGCTTGCTCAGAACAAAAGAACTGTGCTTCCTACACACACGGGCCATATCTAGTTCAACTCTGCTTAGGAAACTGACAAGAACAGTAGCTCCTCTTCAGTCCAATACACTGTACTTGCTGGGAACAGACGCGAGTGCTATTTGCACTGTTTAAGGCAAAGAGAACACAATAGTGACTTTCCTTACCAGAAAACATCCCTTGCTAGTAGGACCAAAAACTGCATGTGATTCAACTCCATTTAGGACTGGGAAACAAATGATAGCTCACCTTACAAGAAACACACTCTGCTTTAGAGAAAAGAGCACTCTTCTACTCTACTGTGTTTCCTATAAGGCCAGAACAGTGAGCTTGCTCAGAACAAAAGAACTGTGCTTCCTACACACTCAGGCTATATCTAGTTCAACTCTGCTTAGGAAACTGACAAGAACAGTAGCTCCTCTTCTGTCCAATACAATGTACTTGCTGGGAACAAACGAGAGTGCTATTTGCACTGTGTATGGCAATGGGAGCACAACAGTGACTTTCCTTACCAGAAAACGTCCCTTGCTCGTAGGACCAAAAAATGCATGTGATTCAACTCCATTTAGGACTGGGAAACAAACGCTAGTTCGCCTTACAACAAACACACTCTGCTTTAGAGAAAAGAGCACTCTTCTACACTACTGTGTTTCCCATAGGGCCAGAACAGTGAGCTTGCTCAGAAGAAAAGAACTGTGCATCCTACACAAACGGGCCATATCTAGTTAAACTCTTCTTAGGAAATTGACAAGAACAGTAGCTCCTCTTCAGTCCAATACACTGTACTTGCAGGTAGCAGACGTGAGTCCTATTTGCACTGTGTATGGCAATGGGAGCAGAATAGTGACTCCTCTTACCAGAAAACAACTCTTACTTATAGGACCAGAAACTGCATGTGATTCAACTCCATTTAGGACTTGGAAACAAACGCTAGTTCGCCTTAGAAGAAACACACTCTGCTTTTGAGAAAAGAACACTCTTCTACTCTACTGTGTTTCCTATAGGGCCAGAACTGTGAGCTTGCTCAGAACAAAAGAACTGTGCTTCCTACACACACAGGCCATATCTAGTTCAACTCTGCTTAGGAAACTGACAAGAACAGTAGATCCTCTTCAGTCCAATACACTGTACATGCTGGGAACAGACGCCAGTGCTATTTGCCCTGTGTATGACAATTGGAGAGCAATATTGACTCTTCTTACCATAAAACAACTCTTGCTCCTAGGAACAGAAACTGCATGTGATTGATCTCCATTTAGGACTGGGAAATAAACGCTAGCTCGCCTTACAAGAAACATATTCTGCTTTTGAGAAAAGAGCACTCTTCTACTCTACTGTGTTTCCTATAGGGCCAGAAGAGTGAGCTTGCTCAGAACAAAAGAAGTGTACTTCCTACACACACGGGCCATATCTATTTCAAGTTTGCTTAGGAAACTGACAAGAACAGTAGATCCTCTTCAGTCCAATACACTGTACATCCTGGGAACGGACGCGAGTGCTATTTGCCCTGTGTATGGCAATGGGAGCACAATAGTGACTCTTCTTACCAGAAAACAACTCTTGCTTGTAGGACCAGAAACTGCATGTGATTCAACTCCATTTAGGACTTGGAAACAAACGCTAGTTCGCCTGAGAAGAAACACACTCTGCTTTTGAGAAAAGAGCACTCTTCTACTCTACTGTGTTTCCTATAGGGCCAGAACTGTGAGCTTGCTCAGAACAAAAGAACTGTGCTTCCTACACACACGGCCCATATCTAGTTCAACTCTGCTTAGGAAACTGACAAGAACAGTAGCTCCTCTTCTGTCCAATACACTGTACTTGCAAGGAACAGTAGCGAGTGGTGTTTGCACTGTGTATGGCAATGGGAGCGCAATAGTGACTCTTCTTACCAGAAAACAACTCTTGCTCATAGGACCAGAAACTGCATGTGATTCAATTCCATTTAGGACTGGGAAACAAACGCTAGCTCGCCTTACAAGAATCACACTGTGCTTTTGAGAAAAGAGCACTCTTCTACTCTACTGTGTTTCCTATGGGGTCCGAACAGTGAGCTTGCTCAGAACAAAACAACTGTGCTTCCTACACACGGGCCATATCTAGTTCAACTCTGCTTAGGAAACTGACAAGAACAGTAGCTTCTATTCTGTCCAATACACTATACTTGCAAAGATCAGTAGCGAGTGTTATTTGCACTGTGTATGGCAATGGGAGCGCTATAGTGACTCTTTGCACCAGAAAACAACTCTTGCTCATAGGACCAGAAACTGCATGTTATTCAACTCCATTTAGGACTGGGAAACAAACGCTAGCTCACCTTACAAGAAACACACTCTGCTTTTGAGAAAAGAGCACTCTTCTACTCTTCTGTGTTTCCCATAGGGCCAGAACAGTGAGCTTGCTCAGAACAAAAGAACTGTGCTTCCTACACACATGGGCCATATCTAGTTCAACTCTGCTTAGGAAACTGACAAGAACAGTAGCTCCTCTTCAGTCCAATACACTGTACTTGCTGGGAACAGACGTGAGTGCTATTTGCACTGTTTATGGCAAAGGGAGCACAATAGTAACTTTCCTTACCAGAAAACATCCCTTGTTCGTAGGACCAAAAACTGCATGTGATTCAACTCCATTTAGGACTGGGAAACAAACGCTAGTTCGCCTTAGAAGAAACACACTCTGCTTTTGAGAAAAGAGCACTCTTCTACTCTACTGTGTTTCCTATAGGGCCAGAACAGTGAGCTTGCTCAGAACAAAAGAACTGTGCTTCCTACACACACACGCTATTTCTAGTTCAACTCTGCTTAGGAAACTGACAAGAACAGTAGATCCTCTTCAGTCCAATACACTGTACTTGCTGGGAGCAGACGCGAGTGCTATTTGCACTGTGTATGGCAAAGGGAGCACAATAGTGACTTTCCTTACCAGAAAACATCCCTTGCTCGTAGGACCAAAAACTGCATGGGATTCAACTCCATTTAGGACTGGGAAACAAACGATAGCTCACCTTACAAGAAACACACTCTGCTTTAGAGAAAAGAGCACTGTTCTACTCTACTGTGATTCCTATAGGGCCAGGACAGTGAGCTTGCTCAGAACAAAAGAACTGTGCTTCCTACACACACGGGCAATATCTAGTTCAACTCTGCTTAGGAAACTGACAAGAACAGTAGCTCCTCTTCAGTCCAATACACTGTACTTGCAGGTAGCAGACGCGAGTCCTTTTTGCACTGTGTATGGAAATGGGAGGGCAATAGTGACTCCTCTTACCAGAAAACAACTCTTACTTATAGGACCAGAAACTGCATGTGATTAAACTCCATTTAGGACTTGGAAACAAATGCTAGTTAGCCTTAGAAGAAACACACTCTGCTTTTGAGAAAAGAGCACTCTTCTACTCTACTGTGTTTCCTATAGGGCCAGAACTGTGAGCTTGCTCAGAACAAAAGAACTGGGCTTCCTACACACGGTCCATATCTACTTCAACTCTGCTTAGGAAACTGACAAAAACAGTAGATCCTCTTCAGTCCAATACACTGTACATGCTGGGAACAGACGCCAG
>NW_026736511.1:0-68000 GCF_949786415.1 Peromyscus eremicus
GCCAGTGCTATTTGCCCTGTGTATGACAATGGGAGCGCAATAGTGACTCTTATTACCAGAAAACAACTCTTGCTCGTAGGACAAGAAACTGCATGTGATTCAACTCCATTTAGGACTGGGAAACAAACGCTAGCTCGCCTTACAAGAAACACACTCTGCTTTTGAGAAAAGAGCACTCTTCTACTCTACTGTGTTTCCTATGGGGTCCGAACAGTGAGCTTGCTCAGAACAAAAGAACTGTGCTTACTACACACATGGGCCATATCTAGTTCAACTCTGCTTAGGAAACTGACAAGAACAGTAGCTCCTCTTCAGTCCAATACACTGTAGTTGCTGGGAAGAGACGCGAGTGCTATTTGCATTGTGTATGGAAATGAGAGCGCAATAGTGACTTTTTTTTTAACCAGAAAACAACTCTTACTCATAGGACCAAAAACTGTATGTAATTCAACTCCATTTAGGACTGGGAAACAAACGCTAGCTCGCCTTACAAGAAAGAAACTCTGCTTTTGATAAAAGAGCACTCTTCTACTCTACTGTGTTTCCTATGGGGTCCGAAGAGTGAGCTTGCTCAGAACAAAAGAACTGTGCTTCCTACACACACGGGCCATATCTAGTTCAACTCTGCTTAGGAAACTGACAAGAACGGTAGCTCCTCTTCAGTCCAATACACTGTACTAGCTGGGAACAGACGCGAGTGCTACTTGCACTGTGTATGGCAATAGGAGCACAATAGTGACTCTTCTTATCACAAAACACTTCTTGCTCATAGGACCAGAAATTGCATGGGATTCAACTCCATTTCTGACTGGGAAACAAACACTAGCTCGCCTTATAAGAAACACACTCTGCTTTTGAGAAAAGAGCACTCTTCTACTCTAATGTCTTTTCTATGGTGTCCGAACAGTGAGTTTGCTCAGAACAAAAGAACTGTGCTTCCTACACACAGGGGCCATATCTAGTTCAACTCTGCTTAGGAAACTGACAAGAACAGTAGCTCCACTTCAGTCCAATACACTGTACTTGCTGGGAACAGACGCCAGTGCTATTTGCCCTGTGTATGACAATGGGAGCGCAATAGTGACTCTTCTTACCAGAAAACAACTCTTGCTCATAGGACCAGAAACTGCATAGGATTCAACTCCATTTCTGACTGGAAAACAAACACTAGCTTGCCTAACAAGAAACACACTCTGCTTTTGAGAAAAGAGCACTCTTCTATTCTTCTGTGTTTCTATACGGTCCGAACAGTGAGCTTGCTCAGAACAAAAGAACTGTGCTCCCTACACAATGGGCTATATCTAGTTCAACTCTGCTTAGGAAACTGACAAGAACAGTAGCTCCGCTTCAGTCCAATACACTGTACTTCCTGGGAACAGATGCGATTGCTATTTGCACTGTGTATGGAAATGGGAGCGCAATAGTGACTTTCCTTACCAGAAAACAACTCTTGCTCATAGGACCAAAAACTGCATGTGATTCAACTCCATTTAGGACTGGGAAACAAACGCTAGCTCACCTTACAAGAAAGAAACTCTGCTTTTGATAAAAGAGCACTCTTCTACTCTACTGTGTTTCCCCTATGGCCAGAACAGTGAGTTTGTTCAGAACAAAAGAACTGTGCTTCCTACAAATATGGCTATATCTAGTACAATTCTGCTTAGGAAACTGACAAGAACAGTAGATCCTCTTCAGTCCAATACACTGTATATGCTGGGAACAGACGCCAGTGCTATTTGCCCTGTGTATGACAATGGGAGCGCAATAGTGACTCTTCTTACCAGAAAACAACTCTTGCTAGTAGGACAAGAAACTGCATGAGATTCAACTCTATTTAGGACTGGGAAACAAACGCTAGCTCTCCTTACAAGAAACACACTCTCCTTTTGAGAAAAGAGCACTCTTCTACTCTACTGTGTTTCCTATGGGGTCCCAACAGTGAGCTTGCTCAGAACAAAAGAACTGTGCTTCCTACACACATGGGCCATATCTAGTTCAACTCTGCTTAGGAAACTGACAAGAACAGTAGCTCCTCTTCAGTCCAATACACTGTTTTTGCTGGGAACAAACACGAGTGCTATTTGCACTGTGTATGGCAAAGGGAGCGCAGTAGTGACTTTCCTACCAGAAAACAACTCTTGCTCGTAGGACCAAAAACTGCATGTGATTCAATTCCATTTAGGACTGGGAAACAAACGCTAGCTCGCCTTACAAGAAACACACTCTGCTTTTGAGAAAAGAGCACTTTTCTACTCTACTGTGTTTCCTATAAGGCCAGAACAGTGAGTTTGCTCAGAACAAAATAACTGTGCTTCCTACAAATACGGCCGTATCTAGTTCAATTCTGCTTAGGAAACTGACAAGAACAGTAGATCCTCTTCAGTCCAATACACTGTACATGCTGGAAACAGACGCCAGTGCTATTTGCCCAGTGTATGACAATGGGAGCACAATAGTGACTCTTCTTACCAGAAAACAACTCTTGCTCGTAGGACAAGAAACTGCATGTGATTCAACTCCATTTAGGACTGGGAAACAAACGCTAGCTCGCCTTACAAGAAACACACTCTGCTTTTGAGAAAAGAGCACTCTTCTACTCTACTGTTTTTCCTATGGGGTCCGAACAGTGAGCTTGCTCAGAACAAAAGAACTGTGCTTACTACACACATGTGCCATATCTAGTTCAACTCTGCTTAGGATACTGACAAGAACAGTAGCTCCTCTTCAGTCCAATACACTGTAGTTGCTGGGAACAGACGCGAGTGCTATTTGCATTGTGTATGGAAATGAGAGCGCAATAGTGATTTTTTTTTTAACCAGAAAACAACTCTTGCTCATAGGACCAAAAACTGCATGTGATTCAACTCCATTTAGGACTGGGAAACAAACGCTAGCTCGCCTTACAAGAAAGTAACTCTGCTTTTGATAAAAGAGCACTCTTCTACTCTACTGTGTTTCCTATGGGGACCGAAGAGTGAGCTTGCTCAGAACAAAAGAACTGTGCTTCCTACACACACGGGCCATATCTAGTTCAACTCTGCTTAGGAAACTGACAAGAACGGTAGCTCCTCTTCATTCCAATACACTGTACTAGCTGGGAACAGACGCGAGTGCTACTTGCACTGTGTATGGCAATAGGAGCACAATAGTGACTCTTCTTATCACAAAACACTTCTTGCTCATAGGACCAGAAATTGCATGGGATTCAACTCCATTTCTGACTGGGAAACAAACACTAGCTCGCCTTATAAGAAACACACTCTGCTTTTGAGAAAAGAGCACTCTTCTACTCTAATGTCTTTTCTATGGGGTCCGAACAGTGAGTTTGCTCAGAACAAAAGAACTGTGCTTCCTACACACAGGGGCCATATCTAGTTCAACTCTGCTTAGGAAACTGACAAGAAGAGTAGCTCCACTTCAGTCCAATACACTGTACTTGCTGGAAACAGACGCCAGTGCTATTTGCCCTGTGTATGACAATGGGAGCGCAATAGTGACTCTTCTTACCAGAAAACAACTCTTGCTCGTAGGACCAGAAACTGCATAGGATTCAACTCCATTTCTGACTGGAAAACAAACACTAGCTCGCCTAACAAGAAACACACTCTGCTTTTGAGAAAAGAACACTCTTCTATTCTTCTGTGTTTCTATATGGTCCGAACAGTGAGCTTGCTCAGAAAAAAAGAACTGTGCTCCCTACACACAGGGGCCATATCTAGTTCAACTCTGCTTAGGAAACTGACAAGAACAGTAGCTCCGCTTCAGTCCAATACACTGTACTTCCTGGGAACAGATGCGATTGCTATTTGCACTGTGTATGGAAATGGGAGCGCAACAGTGACTTTCCTTACCAGAAAACAACTCTTGCTCTTAGGACCAAAACTGCATGTGATTCAACTCCATTTAGGACTGGGAAACAAACGCTAGCTCACCTTACAAGAAACACACTCTGCTTTTGAGAAAAGAGCAATCTTCTACTCTACTGTGTTTCCTATAGGGCCAGAACAGTGAGTTTGCTCAGAACAAAAGAACTGTGCTTCCTACAAATACGGCTATATCTAGTACAATTCTGCTTAGGAAACTGACAAGATCAGTAGATCCTCTTCAGTCCAATACACTGTATATGCTGGGAACAGACGCCAGTGCTATTTGCCCTGTGTATGACAATGGGAGCGCAATAGTGACTCTTCTTACCAGAAAACAACTCTTGCTCGTAAGACAAGAAACTGCATGAGATTCAACTCCATTTAGGACTGGGAAACAAACGCTAGCTCTCCTTACAAGAAACACACTCTGCTTTTGAGAAAAGAGCACTCTTCTACTCTACTGTGTTTCCTATGGGGTCCGAAAAGTGAGCTTGCTCAGAACAAAAGAACTGTGCTTCCTACACACATGGGCCATATCTAGTTCAACTCTGCTTAGGAAACTGACAAGAACAGTAGCTCCTCTTCAGTCCAATACACTGTATTTGCTGGGAACAAACGCAAGTGCTATTTGCACTGTGTATGGCAAATGGAGCACAGTAGTGACTTTCCTACCAGAAAACAACTCTTGCTCGTAGGACCAAAAACTGCATGTGATTCAATTCCATTTAGGACTGGGAAACAAACGCTAGCTCGCCTTACAAGAAACACACTCTGCTTTTGAGAAAAGAGCACTCTTCTACTCTACTGTGTTTCCTATAGGGCCAGAACAGTGAGTTTCCTCAGAACAAAATAACTGTGCTTCCTACAAATACGGCCATATCTAGTTCAATTCTGCTTAGTAAACTGACAAGAACAGTAGATCCTCTTCAGTCCAATACACTGTACATGCTGGGAACAGACGCCAGTGCTATTTGCCCTGTGTATGACAATGGAAGCACAATAGTGACTCTTCTTACCAGAAAACAACTCTTGCTCGTAGGACAAGAAACTGCATGTGATTCAACTCCGTTTAGGACTGGGAAACAAATGCTAGCTCGCCTTACAAGAAACACACTCTGCTTTTGAGAAAACAGCACTCTTCTACTCTACTGTTTTTCCTATGGGGTCCGAACAGTGAGCTTGCTCAGAACAAAAGAACTGTGCTTACTACACACATGGGCCATATCTAGTTCAACTCTGCTTAGGAAACTGACAAGAACAGTAGCTCCTCTTCAGTCCAATACACTGTAGTTGCTGGGAAGAGACGCGAGTGCTATTTGCATTGTGTATGGAAATGAGAGCGCAATAGTGACTTTTTTTTTTTAACCAGAAAACAACTCTTGCTCATAGGACCAAAAACTGCATGTGATTCAACTCCATTTAGGACTGGGAAACAAACGCTAGCTCGCCTTACAAGAAAGAAACTCTGCTTTTGATAAAAGAGCACTCTTCTACTCTACTGTGTTTCCTATGGGGTCCGAATGTGAGCTTGCTCAGAACAAAAGAACTGTGCTTCCTACACACACGGGCCATATCTAGTTCAACTCTGCTTAGGAAACTGACAAGAACGGTAGCTCCTCTTCAGTCCAATACACTGTACTAGCTGGGAACAGACGCGAGTGCTACTTGCACTGTGTATGGCAATAGGAGCACAATAGTGACTCTTCTTATCACAAAACACTTCTTGCTCATAGGACCAGAAATTGCATGGGATTCAACTCCATTTCTGACTGGGAAACAAACGCTAGCTCGCCTTATAAGAAACACACTCTGCTTTTGAGAAAAGAGCACTCTTCTACTCTAATGTCTTTTCTATGGGGTCCGAACAGTGAGCTTGCTCAGAACAAAAGAACTGTGCTTCCTACACACAGGGGCCATATCTAGTTCAACTCTGCTTAGGAAACTGACAAGAACGGTAGCTCCACTTCAGTCCAATACACTGTACTTGCTGGGAACAGACGCCAGTGCTATTTGCCCTGTGTATGACAATGGGAGCGCAATAGTGACTCTTCTTACCAGAAAACAACTCTTGTTCGTAGGACCAGAAACTGCATGGGATTCAACTCCATTTTTGACTGGAAAACAAACACTATCTCGCGTTACAAGAAACACACTCTGCTTTTGAGAAAAGAGCACTCTTCTACTCTACTGTGTTTCCTATGGGGTCCGAACAGTGAGCTTGCTCAGAACAAAAGAACTGTGCATCCTACACACATGGGCCATATCTAGTTCAACTCTGCTTAGGAAACTGACAAGAACAGTAGCTCCGCTTCAGTCCAATATACTGTACTTGCTAGAACAGACGCGAGTGCTATTTGCACTGAGTATGGCAAAGGGAGTGCAGTAGTGACTTTCCTTACCAGAAAACAACTCTTGCTCGTAGGACCAAAAACTGCATGTGATTCAACTCCGTTTAGGACTGGGAAACAAACGCTAGCTCGCCTTACAAGAAACACACTCTGCTTTTGAGAAAAGACCACTCTTCTACTCTACTGTGTTTCCTATAGGGCCAGAAAAGTGAGATTCCTCAGAACAAAAGAACTGTGCTTCATACAAATACTGCCATATCTAGTTCAATTCTGCTTAGGAAACTGAAAAGAACAGTAGCTCCTGTTCAGTGCAATACACTGTACATTCTGGGAACAGACGCCAGTGCTATTTGCCCTGTGTATGACAATGGGAGCGCAATAGTGACTCTTCTTACCAGAAAACAACTCTTGCTCGTAGGACAAGAAACTGCATGAGATTCAACTGCATTTAGGACTGGGAAACAAACGCTAGCTCTCCTTACAAGAAACACACTCTGCTTTTGAGAAAAGAGCACTCTTCTACTCTACTGTGTTTCCTATGGGGTCTGAAAAGTTAGCTTGCTCAGAACAAAAGAACTGTGCTTCCTACACACATGGGCCATATCTAGTTCAACTCTGCTTAGGAAACTGACAAGAACAGTAGCTTCTCTTCAGTCCAATACACTGTATTTGCTGGGAACAAACGCAAGTGCTATTTGCACTGTGTATGGCAAAGGGAGCGCAGTAGTGACTTTCCTACCAGAAAACAACTCTTGCTCGTAGGACCAAAAACTGCATGTGATTCAATTCCATTTAGGACTGGGAAACAAACGCCAGCTCGCCTTACAAGAAACACACTCTGCTTTTGAGAAAAGAGCACACTTCTACTCTAATGTGTTTCCTATAGGGCCAGAATAGTGAGTTTGCTCAGAACAAAATAACTGTGCTTCCTACAAATACGGCCATATCTAGTTCAATTCTGCTTAGGAAACTGACAAGAACAGTAGATCCTCTTCAGTCCAATACACTGTACATGCTGGGAACAGACGCCAGTGCTATTTGCCCTGTGTATGACAATGGTAGCACAATAGTGACTCTTCTTACCAGAAAACAACTCTTGCTCGTAGGACAAGAAACTGCATGTGATTCAACTCCGTTTAGGACTGGGAAACAAATGCTAGCTCGCCTTACAAGAAACACACTCTGCTTTTGAGAAAAGAGCACTCTTCTACTCTACTGTTTTTCCTATGGGGTCCGAACAGTGAGCTTGCTCAGAACAAAAGAACTGTGCTTACTACACACATGGGCCATATCTAGTTCAACTCTGCTTAGGAAACTGACAAGAACAGTAGCTCCTCTTCAGTCCAATACACTGTAGTTGCTGGGAACAGACGCGAGTGCTATTTGCATTGTGTATGGAAATGAGAGCGCAATAGTGACTTTTTTTTTTTAACCAGAAAACAACTCTTGCTCATAGGACCAAAAACTGCATGTGATTCAACTCCATTTAGGACTGGGAAACAAACGCTAGCTCGCCTTACAAGAAAGAAACTCTGCTTTTGATAAAAGAGCACTCTTCTACTCTACTGTGTTTCCTATGGGGTCCGAATGTGAGCTTGCTCAGAACAAAAGAACTGTGCTTCCTACACACACGGGCCATATCTAGTTCAACTCTGCTTAGGAAACTGACAAGAACGGTAGCTCCTCTTCAGTCCAATACACTGTACTAGCTGGGAACAGACGCGAGTGCTACTTGCACTGTGTATGGCAATAGGAGCACAATAGTGACTCTTCTTATCACAAAACACTTCTTGCTCATAGGACCAGAAATTGCATGGGATTCAACTCCATTTCTGACTGGGAAACAAACGCTAGCTCGCCTTATAAGAAACACACTCTGCTTTTGAGAAAAGAGCACTCTTCTACTCTAATGTCTTTTCTATGGGGTCCGAACAGTGAGCTTGCTCAGAACAAAAGAACTGTGCTTCCTACACACAGGGGCCATATCTAGTTCAACTCTGCTTAGGAAACTGACAAGAACGGTAGCTCCACTTCAGTCCAATACACTGTACTTGCTGGGAACAGACGCCAGTGCTATTTGCCCTGTGTATGACAATGGGAGCGCAATAGTGACTCTTCTTACCAGAAAACAACTCTTGTTCGTAGGACCAGAAACTGCATGGGATTCAACTCCATTTTTGACTGGAAAACAAACACTATCTCGCGTTACAAGAAACACACTCTGCTTTTGAGAAAAGAGCACTCTTCTACTCTACTGTGTTTCCTATGGGGTCCGAACAGTGAGCTTGCTCAGAACAAAAGAACTGTGCATCCTACACACATGGGCCATATCTAGTTCAACTCTGCTTAGGAAACTGACAAGAACAGTAGCTCCGCTTCAGTCCAATATACTGTACTTGCTAGAACAGACGCGAGTGCTATTTGCACTGAGTATGGCAAAGGGAGTGCAGTAGTGACTTTCCTTACCAGAAAACAACTCTTGCTCGTAGGACCAAAAACTGCATGTGATTCAACTCCGTTTAGGACTGGGAAACAAACGCTAGCTCGCCTTACAAGAAACACACTCTGCTTTTGAGAAAAGACCACTCTTCTACTCTACTGTGTTTCCTATAGGGCCAGAAAAGTGAGATTCCTCAGAACAAAAGAACTGTGCTTCATACAAATACTGCCATATCTAGTTCAATTCTGCTTAGGAAACTGAAAAGAACAGTAGCTCCTGTTCAGTGCAATACACTGTACATTCTGGGAACAGACGCCAGTGCTATTTGCCCTGTGTATGACAATGGGAGCACAATAGTGACTCTTATTACCAGAAAAAAAACTCTTGCTCGTAGGACAAGAAACTGCATGTGATTCAACTCCATTTAGGACTGGGAAACAAACGCTAGCTCGCCTTACAAGAAACACACTCTGCTTTTGAGAAAAGAGCACTCTTCTACTCTACTGTTTTTCCTATGGGGTCCGAACAGTGAGCTTGCTCAGAACAAAAGAATTGTGCTTACTACACACATGGGCCATATCTAGTTCAACTCTGCTTAGGAAACTGACAAGAACAGTAGCTCCTCTTCAGTCCAATACACTGTAGTTGCTGGGAACAGACGCGAGTGCTATTTGCATTGTGTACGGAAATGAGAGCGCAATAGTGACTTTTTTTTTAACCAGAAAACAACTCTTGCTCATAGGACCAAAAACTGCATGTGATTCAACTCCATTTAGGACTGGGAAACAAACGCTAGCTCGCCTTACAAGAAACAAACTCTGCTTTTGATAAAAGAGCACTCTTCTACTCTACTGTGTTTCCTATGGGGTCCGAAGAGTGAGCTTGCTCAGAACAAAAGAACTGTGCTTCCTACACACACGGGCCATATCTAGTTCAACTCTGCTTAGGAAACTGACAAGAACGGTAGCTCCTCTTCAGTCCAATACACTGTACTAGCTGGGAACAGACGCGAGTGCTACTTGCACTGTGTATGGCAATAGGAGCACAATAGTGACTCTTCTTATCACAAAACACTTCTTGCTCATAGGACCAGAAATTGCATGGGATTCAACTCCATTTCTGACTGGGAAACAAACAGTAGCTCGCCTTATAAGAAACACACTCTGCTTTTGAGAAAAGAGCACTATTCTACTCTAATGTCTTTTCTATGGGGTCCAAACAGTGAGCTTGCTCAGAACAAAAGAACTGTGCTTCCTACACACAGGGGCCATATCTAGTTCAACTCTGCTTAGGAAACTGACAAGAACAGTAGCTCCTCTTCAGTCCAATACACTGTACTTGCTGGGAACAGACGCCAGTGCTATTTGCCCTGTGTATGACAATGGGAGCGCAATAGTGACTCTTCTTACCAGAAAACAACTCTTGTTCGTAGGACCAGAAACTGCATGGGATTCAACTCCATTTTTGACTGGAAAACAAACACTATCTCGCGTTACAAGAAACACACTCTCCTTTTGAGAAAAGAGCACTCTTCTACTCTAATGTGTTTCCTATGGGGTCCGAACAGTGAACTTGCTCAGAACAAAAGAACTGTGCTTCCTACACACATGGGCCATATCTAGTTCAACTCTGCTTAGGAAACTGACAAGAACAGTAGCTCCGCTTCAGTCCAATACACTGTACTTGCTGGGAACAGACGCGAGTGCTATTTGCACTGAGTATGGCAAAGGGAGCGCAGTAGTGACTTTCCTTACCAGAAAACAACTCTTGCTCATAGGACCAAAAACTGCATGTGATTCAAATCCGTTTAGGACTGGGAAACAAATGCTAGCTCGCTTTACAAGAAACACACTCTGCTTTTGAGAAAAGAGCACTCTTCTATTCTACTGTGTTTCCTATAGGGCCAGAAAAGGGAGATTGCTCAGAACAAAAGAACTGTGCTTCATACAAATACTGCCATATCTAGTTCAATTCTGCTTAGGAAACTGAAAAGAACAGTAGCTCCTGTTCAGTGCAATACACTGTACATTCTGGGAACAGACGCCAGTGCTATTTGCCCTGTGTATGACAATGGGAGCGCAATAGTGACTCTTATTACCAGAAAACAACTCTTGCTCGTAGGACAAGAAACTGCATGTGATTCAACTCCATTTAGGACTGGGAAACAAACGCTAGCTCGCCTTACAAGAAACACACTCTGCTTTTGAGAAAAGAGCACTCTTCTACTCTACTGTTTTTCCTATGGGGTCCGAACAGTGAGCTTGCTCAGAACAAAAGAACTGTGCTTACTACACACATGGGCCATATCTAGTTCAACTCTGCTTAGGAAACTGACAAGAACAGTAGTTCCTCTTCAGTCCAATACACTGTAGTTGCTGGGAACAGACGCGAGTGCTATTTGCATTGTGTGTGGAAATGAGAGCGCAACAGTGACTTTTTTTTTAACCAGAAAACAACTCTTGCTCATAGGACCAAAAACTGCATGTGATTCAACTCCATTTAGGACTGGGAAACAAACGCTAGCTCGCCTTATAAGAAAGAAACTCTGCTTTTGATAAAAGAGCACTCTTCTACTCTACTGTGTTTCCTATGGGGTACGAAGAGTGAGCTTGCTCAGAACAAAAGAACTGTGCTTCCTACACACACGGGCCATATCTAGTTCAACTCTGCTTAGGAAACTGACAAGAACGGTAGCTCCTCTTCAGTCCAATACACTGTACTAGCTGGGAACAGACGCGAGTGCTACTTGCACTGTGTATGGCAATAGGAGCACAATAGTGACTCTTCTTATCACAAAACACTTCTTGCTCATAGGACCAGAAATTGCATGGGATTCAACTCCATTTCTGACTGGGAAACAAACAGTAGCTCGCCTTATAAGAAACACACTCTGCTTTTCAGAAAAGAGCACTCTTCTACTATAATGTCTTTTCTATGGGGTCCGAACAGTGA
This sequence comes from Peromyscus eremicus, assembly GCF_949786415.1. NCBI lineage: Eukaryota > Metazoa > Chordata > Mammalia > Rodentia > Cricetidae > Peromyscus > Peromyscus eremicus. Next base: position 11,607 of record NW_026736511.1, read on the forward strand.
GTTTGCTCAGAACAAAGGAACTGTGCTTCCTACACACAGGGGCCATATCTAGTTCAACTCTGCTTAGGAAACTGACAAGAACAGTAGCTCCACTTCAGTCCAATACACTGTACTTGCTGGGAACAGACGCCAGTGCTATTTGCCCTGTGTATGACAATGGGAGCGCAATAGTGACTCTTCTTACCAGAAAACAACTCTTGCTCGTAGGACCAGAAACTGCATAGGATTCAACTCCATTTCTGACTGGAAAACAAACACTAGCTCGCCTAACAAGAAACACACTCTGCTTTTGAGAAAAGAGCACTCTTCTATTCTTCTGTGTTTCTATATGGTCCGAACAGTGAGCTTGCTCAGAACAAAAGAACTGTGCTCCCTACACACAGGGGCCATATCTAGTTCAACTCTGCTTAGGAAACTGACAAGAACAGTAGCTCCGCTTCAGTCCAATACACTGTACTTCCTGGGAACAGATGCGATTGCTATTTGCACTGTGTATGGAAATGGGAGCACAATAGTGACTTTCCTTACCAGAAAACAACTCTTTCTCATAGGACCAAAAACTGCATGTGATTCAATTCCATTTAGGACTGGGAAACAAAAGCTAGCTCGCCTTACAAGAAACACACTCTGCTTTTGAGAAAAGAGCACTCTTCTACTCTACTGTGTTTCCTATAGGGCCAGAACAGTGAGTTTGCTCAGAACAAAAGAACTGTGCTTCCTACAAATACGGCTATATCTAGTACAATTCTGCTTAGGAAACTGACAAGAACAGTAGATCCTCTTCAGTCCAATACACTGTATATGCTGGGAACAGACGCCAGTGCTATTTGCCCTGTGTATGACAATTGGAGCGCAATAGTGACTCTTCTTACCAGAAAACAACTCTTGCTCGTAGGACAAGAAACTGCATGTGATTCAACTCCATTTAGGACTGGGAAACAAACGCTAGCTCGCCTTACAAGAAACACACTCTGCTTTTGAGAAAAGAGCACTCTTCTACTCTACTGTGTTTCCTATGGGTTCCGAACAGTGAGCTTGCTCAGAACAAAAGAACTGTGCTTCCTACACACAGGGGCCATATCTAGTTCAACTCTGCTTAGAAAACTGACAAGAACAGTAGCTCCACTTCAGTCCAATACACTGTACTTGCTGGGAACAGACGCCAGTGCTATTTGCCCTGTGTATGACAATGGGAGCGCAATAGTGACTATTCTTTCCAGAAAACAACTCTTGCTCGTAGGACCAGAAACTGCATAGGATTCAACTCCATTTCTGACTGGAAAACAAACACTAGCTTGCCTAACAGGAAACACACTCTGCTTTTGAGAAAAGAGCACTCTTCTATTCTTCTGTGTTTCTATACGGTCCGAACAGTGAGCTTGCTCAGAACAAAAGAACTGTGCTCCCTACACACAGGGGCCATATCTAGTTCAACTCTGCTTAGGAAACTGACAAGAACAGTAGCTCCGCTTCAGTCCAATACACTGTACTTCCTGGGAACAGATGCGATTGCTATTTGCACTGTGTATGGAAATGGGAGCGCAATAGTGACTTTCCTTACCAGAAAACAACTCTTGCTCATAGGACCAAAAACTGCATGTGATTCAACTCCATTTAGGACTGGGAAACAAAAGCTAGCTCGCCTTACAAGAAACACACTCTGCTTTTGAGAAAAGAGCACTCTTCTACTCTACTGTGTTTCCTATAGGGCCAGAACAGTGAGTTTGCTCAGAACAAAAGAATTGTGCTTCCTACAAATACGGCTATATCTAGTACAATTCTGCTTAGGAAACTGACAAGAACAGTAGATCCTCTTCAGTCCAATACACTGTATATGCTGGGAACAGACGACAGTGCTATTTGCCCTGTGTATGACAATGGGAGCGCAATAGTGACTCTTCTTACCAGAAAACAACTCTTGCTCGTAGGACAAGAAACTGCATGAGATTCAACTCATTTTAGGACTGGGAAACAAACGCTAGCTCTCCTTACAAGAAACACACTCTCCTTTTGAGAAAAGAGCACTCTTCTACTCTACTGTGTTTCCTATGGGGTGCCAAAAGTGAGCTTGCTCAGAACAAAAGAACTGTGCTTCCTACACACATGGGGCATATCTAGTTCAACTCTGCTTAGGAAACTGACAAGAACAGTAGCTCCTCTTCAGTCCAATACACTGTTTTTGCTGGGAACAAACGCGAGTGCTATTTGCACTGTGTATGGCAATGGGAGCGCAACAGTGACTTTCCTACCAGAAAACAACTTTTGCTCGTAGGACCAAAAACTGCATGTGATTTAATTCCATTTAGGACTGGGAAACAAACGCTAGCTCGCCTTACAAGAAACACACTCTGCTTTTGAGAAAAGAGCACTCTTCTACTCTACTGTGTTTCCTATAGGGCCAGAACAGTGAGTTTGATCAGAACAAAATAACTGTGCTTCCTACAAATACGGCCATATCTAGTTCAATTCTGCTTAGGAAACTGACAAGAACAGTAGATCTTCTTCAGTCCAATACACTGTACATGCTGGGAACAGACGCCAGTGCTATTTGCCCTGTGTATGACAATGGTAGCACAATAGTGACTCTTCTTACCAGAAAACAACTCTTGCTCGTAGGACAAGAAACTGCATGTGATTCAACTCCGTTTAGGAATGGGAAACAAATGCTAGCTCGCCTTACAAGAAACACACTCTGCTTTTGAGAAAAGAGCACTCTTCTACTCTACTGTTTTTCCTATGGGGTCCGAACAGTGAGCTTGCTCAGAACAAAAGAACTGTGCTTACTACACACATGGGCCATATCTAGTTCAACTCTGCTTAGGAAACTGACAAGAACAGTAGCTCCTCTTCAGTCCAATACACTGTAGCTGCTGGGAACAGACGCGAGTGCTATTTGCATTGTGTATGGAAATGAGAGCGCAATAGTGATTTTTTTTTTAACCAGAAAACAGCTCTTGCTCATAGGACCAAAAACTGCATGTGATTCAACTCCATTTAGGACTGGGAAACAAACGCTAGCTCGCCTTACAAGAAAGAAACTCTGCTTTTGATAAAAGAGCACTCTTCTACTCTACTGTGTTTCCTATGGGGTCCGAAGAGTGAGCTTGCTCAGAACAAAAGAACTGTGCTTCCTACACACACGGGCCATATCTAGTTCAACTCTGCTTAGGAAACTGACAAGAACGGTAGCTCCTCTTCAGTCCAATACACTGTACTAGCTGGGAACAGACGCGAGTGCTACTTGCACTGTGTATGGCAATAGGTGCACAATAGTGACTCTTCTTATCAGAAAACACTTCTTGCTCATAGGACCAGAAATTGCATGGGATTCAACTCCATTTCTGACTGGGAAACAAACACTAGCTCGCCTTATAAGAAACACACTCTGCTTTTGAGAAAAGAGCACTCTTCTACTCTAATGTCTTTTCTATGGGGTCCGAACAGTGAGCTTGCTCAGAACAAAAGAACTGTGCTTCCTACACACAGGGGCCATATCTAGTTCAACTCTGCTTAGGAAACTGACAAGAACAGTAGCTCCACTTCAGTCCAATACACTGTACTTGCTGGGAACTGACGCCAGTGCTATTTGCCCTGTGTATGACAATGGGAGCGCAATAGTGACTCTTCTTACCAGAAAACAACTCTTGTTCGTAGGACCAGAAACTGCATGGGATTCAACTCCATTTTTGACTGGAAAACAAACACTATCTCGCGTTACAAGAAACACACTCTCCTTTTGAGAAAAGAGCACTCTTCTACTCTAATGTGTTTCCTATGGGGTCCGAACAGTGAGCTTGCTCAGAACAAAAGAACTGTGCTTCCTACACACATGGGCCATATCTAGTTCAACTCTGCTTAGGAAACTGACAAGAACAGTAGCTCCGCTTCAGTCCAATACACTGTACTTGCTGGGAACAGACGCGAGTGCTATTTGCACTGAGTATGGCAACGGGAGCGCAGTAGTGACTTTCCTTACCAGAAAACAACTCTTGCTCATAGGACCAAAAACTGCATGTGATTCAAATCCGTTTAGGACTGGGAAACAAATGCTAGCTCGCTTTACAAGAAACACACTCTGCTTTTGAGAAAAGAGCACTCTTCTACTCTACTGTGTTTCCTATAGGGCCAGAAAAGTGAGATTGCTCAGAACAAAAGAACTGTGCTTCATACAAATACTGCCATATCTAGTTCAATTCTGCTTAGGAAACTGAAAAGAACAGTAGCTCCTGTTCAGTGCAATACACTGTACATTCTGGGAACAGACGCCAGTGCTATTTGCCCTGTGTATGACAATGGGAGCGCAATAGTGACTCTTATTACCAGAAAACAACTCTTGCTCGTAGGACAAGAAACTGCATGTGATTCAACTCCATTTAGGACTGGGAAACAAACGCTAGCTCGCCTTACAAGAAACACACTCTGCTTTTGAGAAAAGAGCACTCTTCTACTCTACTGTTTTTCCTATGGGGTCCGAACAGTGAGCTTGCTCAGAACAAAAGAACTGTGCTTACTACACACATGGGCCATATCTAGTTCAACTCTGCTTAGGAAACTGACAAGAATAGTAGCTCCTCTTCAGTGCAATACACTGTAGTTGCTGGGAACAGACACGAGTGCTATTTGCATTGTGTATGGAAATGAGAGCGCAACAGTGACTTTTTTTTTAACCAGAAAACAACTCTTGCTCATAGGACCAAAAACTGCATGTGATTCAACTCCATTTAGGACTGGGAAACAAACGCTAGCTCGCCTTATAAGAAAGAAACTCTGCTTTTGATAAAAGAGCACTCTTCTACTCTACTGTGTTTCCTATGGGGTCCGAAGAGTGAGCTTGCTCAGAACAAAAGAACTGTGCTTCCTACACACACGGGCCATATCTAGTTCAACTCTGCTTAGGAAACTGACAAGAACGGTAGCTCCTCTTCAGTCCAATACACTGTACTAGCTGGGAACAGACGCGAGTGCTACTTGCACTGTGTATGGCAATAGGAGCACAATAGTGACTCTTCTTATCACAAAACACTTCTTGCTCATAGGACCAGAAATTGCATGGGATTCAACTCCATTTCTGACTGGGAAACAAACAGTAGCTCGCCTTATAAGAAACACACTCTGCTTTTCAGAAAAGAGCACTCTTCTACTCTAATGTCTTTTCTATGGGGTCCGAACAGTGAGTTTGCTCAGAACAAAGGAACTGTGCTTCCTACACACAGGGGCCATATCTAGTTCAACTCTGCTTAGGAAACTGACAAGAACAGTAGCTCCACTTCAGTCCAATACACTGTACTTGCTGGGAACAGACGCCAGTGCTATTTGCCCTGTGTATGACAATGGGAGCGCAATAGTGACTCTTCTTACCAGAAAACAACTCTTGCTCGTAGGACCAGAAACTGCATAGGATTCAACTCCATTTCTGACTGGAAAACAAACACTAGCTCGCCTAACAAGAAACACACTCTGCTTTTGAGAAAAGAGCACTCTTCTATTCTTCTGTGTTTCTATATGGTCCGAACAGTGAGCTTGCTCAGAACAAAAGAACTGTGCTCCCTACACACAGGGGCCATATCTAGTTCAACTCTGCTTAGGAAACTGACAAGAACAGTAGCTCCGCTTCAGTCCAATACACTGTACTTCCTGGGAACAGATGCGATTGCTATTTGCACTGTGTATGGAAATGGGAGCGCAATAGTGACTTTCCTTACCAGAAAACAACTCTTGCTCATAGGACCAAAAACTGCATGTGATTCAACTCCATTTAGGACTGGGAAACAAAAGCTAGCTCGCCTTACAAGAAACACACTCTGCTTTTGAGAAAAGAGCACTCTTCTACTCTACTGTGTTTCCTATAGGGCCAGAACAGTGAGTTTGCTCAGAACAAAAGAACTGTGCTTCCTAAAATACGGCTATATCTAGTACAATTCTGCTTAGGAAACTGAAAAGAACAGTAGATCCTCTTCAGTCCAATACACTGTATATGCTGGGAACAGACGCCAGTGCTATTTGCGCTGTGTATGGCAATAGGAGCACAATAGTGACTCTTCTTATCACAAAACACTTCTTGCTCATAGGACCAGAAATTGCATGGGATTCAACTCCATTTCTGACTGGGAAACAAACACTAGCTCGCCTTATAAGAAACACACTCTGCTTTTGAGAAAAGAGCACTCTTCTACTCTAATGTCTTTTCTATGGGGTCCGAACAGTGAGCTTGCTCAGAACAAAAGAACTGTGCTTCCTACACACAGGGGCCATATCTAGTTCAACTCTGCTTAGGAAACTGACAAGAACAGTAGCTCCACTTCAGTCCAATACACTGTACTTGCTGGGAACAGACGCCAGTGCTATTTGCCCTGTGTATGACAATGGGAGCGCAATAGTGACTCTTCTTACCAGAAAACAACTCTTGTTCGTAGGACCAGAAACTGCATGGGATTCAACTCCATTTTTGACTGGAAAACAAACACTATCTCGCGTTACAAGAAACACACTCTCCTTTTGAGAAAAGAGCACTCTTCTACTCTAATGTGTTTCCTATGGGGTCCGAACAGTGAGCTTGCTCAGAACAAAAGAACTGTGCTTCCTACACACATGGGCCATATCTAGTTCAACTCTGCTTAGGAAACTGACAAGAACAGTAGCTCCGCTTCAGTCCAATACACTATACTTGCTGGGAACAGACGCGAGTGCTATTTGCACTGAGTATGGCAAAGGGAGCGCAGTAGTGACTTTCCTTACCAGAAAACAACTCTTGCTCATAGGACCAAAAACTGCATGTGATTCAAATCCGTTTAGGACTGGGAAACAAATGCTAGCTCGCTTTACAAGAAACACACTCTGCTTTTGAGAAAAGAGCACTCTTCTACTCTACTGTGTTTCCTATAGGGCCAGAAAAGTGAGATTGCTCAGAACAAAAGAACTGTGCTTCATACAAATACTGCCATATCTAGTTCAATTCTGCTTAGGAAACTGAAAAGAACAGTAGCTCCTGTTCAGTGCAATACACTGTACATTCTGGGAACAGACGCCAGTGCTATTTGCCCTGTGTATGACAATGGGAGCGCAATAGTGACTCTTATTACCAGAAAACAACTCTTGCTCGTAGGACAAGAAACTGCATGTGATTCAACTCCATTTAGGACTGGGAAACAAACGCTAGCTCGCCTTACAAGAAACACACTTTGCTTTTGAGAAAAGAGCACTCTTCTACTCTACTGTTTTTCCTATGGGGTCCGAACAGTGAGCTTGCTCAGAACAAAAGAACTGTGCTTACTACACACATGGGCCATATCTAGTTCAACTCTGCTTAGGAAACTGACAAGAACAGTAGCTCCTCTTCAGTGCAATACACTGTAGTTGCTGGGAACAGACGCGAGTGCTATTTGCATTGTGTATGGAAATGAGAGCGCAACAGTGACTTTTTTTTTAACCAGAAAACAACTCTTGCTCATAGGACCAAAAACTGCATGTGATTCAACTCCATTTAGGACTGGGAAACAAACGCTAGCTCGCCTTATAAGAAAGAAACTCTGCTTTTGATAAAAGAGCACTCTTCTACTCTACTGTGTTTCCTATGGGGTCCGAAGAGTGAGCTTGCTCAGAACAAAAGAACTGTGCTTCCTACACACACGGGCCATATCTAGTTCAACTCTGCTTAGGAAACTGACAAGAACGGTAGCTCCTCTTCAGTCCAATACACTGTACTAGCTGGGAACAGACGCGAGTGCTACTTGCACTGTGTATGGCAATAGGAGCACAATAGTGACTCTTCTTATCACAAAACACTTCTTGCTCATAGGACCAGAAATTGCATGGGATTCAACTCCATTTCTGACTGGGAAACAAACAGTAGCTCGCCTTATAAGAAACACACTCTGCTTTTAAGAAAAGAGCACTCTTCTACTCTAATGTCTTTTCTATGGGGTCCGAACAATGAGTTTGCTCAGAACAAAGGAACTGTGCTTCCTACACACAGGGGCCATATCTATTTCAACTCTGCTTAGGAAACTGACAAGAACAGTAGCTCCACTTCAGTCCAATACACTGTACTTGCTGGGAACAGACGCCAGTGCTATTTGCCCTGTGTATGACAATGGGAGCGCAATAGTGACTCTTCTTACCAGAAAACAACTCTTGCTCGTAGGACCAGAAACTGCATAGGATTCAACTCCATTTCTGACTGGAAAACAAACACTAGCTCGCCTAACAAGAAACACACTCTGCTTTTGAGAAAAGAGCACTCTTCTATTCTTCTGTGTTTCTATATGGTCCGAACAGTGAGCTTGCTCAGAACAAAAGAACTGTGCTCCCTACACACAGGGGCCATATCTAGTTCAACTCTGCTTAGGAAACTGACAAGAACAGTAGCTCCGCTTCAGTCCAATACACTGTACTTCCTGGGAACAGATGCGATTGCTATTTGCACTGTGTATGGAAATGGGAGAGCAATAGTGACTTTCCTTACCAGAAAACAACTCTTTCTCATAGGACCAAAAACTGCATGTGATTCAATTCCATTTAGGACTGGGAAACAAAAGTTAGCTCGCCTTACAAGAAACACACTCTGCTTTTGAGAAAAGAGCACTCTTCTACTCTACTGTGTTTCCTATAGGGCCAGAACAGTGAGTTTGCTCAGAACAAAAGAACTGTGCTTCCTACAAATACGGCTATATCTAGTACAATTCTGCTTAGGAAACTGACAAGAACAGTAGATCCTCTTCAGTCCAATACACTGTATATGCTGGGAACAGACGACAGTGCTATTTGCCCTGTGTATGACAATTGGAGCACAATAGTGACTCTTCTTACCAGAAAACAACTCTTGCTCGTAGGACAAGAAACTGCATGTGATTCAACTCCATTTAGGACTGGGAAACAAACGCTAGCTCGCCTTACAAGAAACACACTCTGCTTTTGAGAAAAGAGCACTCTTCTACTCTACTGTTTTTCCTATGGGGTCCGAACAGTGAGCTTGCTCAGAACAAAAGAACTGTGCTTCCTACACACAGGGGCCATATCTAGTTCAACTCTGCTTAGGAAACTGACAAGAACAGTAGCTCCACTTCAGTCCAATACACTGTACTTGCTGGGAACAGACGCCAGTGCTATTTGCCCTGTGTATGACAATGGGAGCGCAATAGTGACTCTTCTTACCAGAAAACAACTCTTGCTCGTAGGACCAGAAACTGCATAGGATTCAACTCCATTTCTGAATGGAAAACAAACACTAGCTTGCCTAACAAGAAACACACTCTGCTTTTGAGAAAAGAGCACTCTTCTATTCTTCTGTGTTTCTATACGGTCCGAACAGTGAGCTTGCTCAGAACAAAAGAACTGTGCTCCCTACACACAGGGGCCTTATCTAGTTCAACTCTGCTTAGGAAACTGACAAGAACAGTAGCTCCGCTTCAGTCCAATACACTGTACTTCCTGGGAACAGATGCGATTGCTATTTGCACTGTGTATGGAAATGGGAGCGCAATAGTGACTTTCCTTACCAGAAAACAACTCTTGCTCATAGGACCAAAAACTGCATGTGATTCAACTCCATTTAGGACTGGGAAACAAAAGCTTGCTCGCCTTACAAGAAACACACTCTGCTTTTGAGAAAAGAGCACTCTTCTACTCTACTGTGTTTCCTATAGGGCCAGAACAGTGAGTTTGCTCAGAACAAAAGAACTGTGCTTCCTACAAATACGGCTATATCTAGTACAATTCTGCTTAGGAAACTGACAAGAACAGTAGATCCTCTTCAGTCCAATACACTGTGTATGCTGGGAACAGACGCCAGTGCTATTTACCCTGTGTATGACAATGGGAGCGCAATAGTGACTCTTCTTACCAGAAAACAACTCTTGCTCGTAGGACAAGAAACTGCATGAGATTCAACTCCATTTAGGACTGGGAAACAAACGCTAGCTCGCCTTACAAGAAACACACTCTGCTTTTGAGAAAAGAGCACTCTTCTACTCTACTGTGTTTCCTATGGGTTCCGAACAGTGAGCTTGCTCAGAACAAAAGAACTGTGCTTCCTACACACAGGGGCCATATCTAGTTCAACTCTGCTTAGAAAACTGACAAGAACAGTAGCTCCACTTCAGTCCAATACACTGTACTTGCTGGGAACAGACGCCAGTGCTATTTGCCCTGTGTATGACAATGGGAGCGCAATAGTGACTATTCTTTCCAGAAAACAACTCTTGCTCGTAGGACCAGAAACTGCATAGGATTCAACTCCATTTCTGACTGGAAAACAAACACTAGCTTGCCTAACAGGAAACACACTCTGCTTTTGAGAAAAGAGCACTCTTCTATTCTTCTGTGTTTCTATACGGTCCGAACAGTGAGCTTGCTCAGAACAAAAGAACTGTGCTCCCTACACACAGGGGCCATATCTAGTTCAACTCTGCTTAGGAAACTGACAAGAACAGTAGCTCCGCTTCAGTCCAATACACTGTACTTCCTGGGAACAGATGCGATTGCTATTTGCACTGTGTATGGAAATGGGAGCGCAATAGTGACTTTTCTTACCAGAAAACAACTCTTGCTCATAGGACCAAAAACTGCATGTGATTCAACTCCATTTAGGACTGGGAAACAAAAGCTAGCTCGCCTTACAAGAAACACACTCTGCTTTTGAGAAAAGAGCACTCTTCTACTCTACTGTGTTTCCTATAGGGCCAGAACAGTGAGTTTGCTCAGAACAAAAGAATTGTGCTTCCTACAAATACGGCTATATCTAGTACAATTCTGCTTAGGAAACTGACAAGAACAGTAGATCCTCTTCAGTCCAATACACTGTATATGCTGGGAACAGACGACAGTGCTATTTGCCCTGTGTATGACAATGGGAGCGCAATAGTGACTCTTCTTACCAGAAAACAACTCTTGCTCGTAGGACAAGAAACTGCATGAGATTCAACTCATTTTAGGACTGGGAAACAAACGCTAGCTCTCCTTACAAGAAACACACTCTCCTCTTGAGAAAAGAGCACTCTTCTACTCTACTGTGTTTCCTATGGGGTGCCAAAAGTGAGCTTGCTCAGAACAAAATAACTGTGCTTCCTACACACATGGGCCATATCTAGTTCAACTCTGCTTAGGAAACTGACAAGAACAGTAGCTCCTCTTCAGTCCAATACACTGTAGTTGCTGGGAACAGACGCGAGTGCTATTTGCATTGTGTATGGAAATGAGAGCGCAATACTGACTTTTTTTTTTAACCAGAAAACAACTCTTGCTCATAGGACCAAAAACTGCATGTGATTCAACCCCATTTAGGACTGGGAAACAAACGCTAGCTCGCCTTACAAGAAAGAAACTCTGCTATTGATAAAAGAGCACTCTTCTACTCTACTGTGTTTCCTATGGGGTCCGAAAAGTGAGCTTGCTCAGAACAAAAGAACTGTGCTTCCTACACACACGGGCTATATCTAGTTAAACTCTGCTTAGGAAACTGACAAGAACGGTAGCTCCTCTTCAGTCCAATACACTGTACTAGCTGGGAACAGACGCGAGTGCTACTTGCACTGTGTATGGCAATAGGAGCACAATAGTGACTCTTCTTATCAGAAAACACTTCTTGCTCATAGGACCAGAAATTGCATGGGATTCAACTCCATTTCTGACTAGGAAACAAACAATAGCTCGCCTTATAAGAAACACACTCTGCTTTTCAGAAAAGAGCACTCTTCTACTCTAATGTCTTTTCTATGGGGTCCGAACAGTGAGTTTGCTCAGAACAAAAGAACTGTGCTTCCTACACACAGGGGCCATATCTATTTCAACTCTGCTTAGGAAACTGACAAGAACAGTAGCTCCACTTCAGTCCAATACACTGTACTTGCTGGGAACAGACGCCAGTGCTATTTGCCCTGTGTATGACAATTGGAGCGCAATAGTGACTCTTCTTACCAGAAAACAACTCTTGCTCGTAGGACAAGAAACTGCATGGGATTCAACTCCATTTCTGACTGTGAAACAAACACTAGCTCGCCTTACAAGAAACACACTCTGCTTTTGTGAAATGAGTACTCTTCTGCTCTACTGTGTTTCCTATGGGGTCCTAACAGTGAGCTTGCTCAGAACAATAGAACTGTGCTTCCTACACACACAGGCCATATCTAGTTCAACTCTGCTTAGGAAACGGACAAGAACAGTAGATTCTCTTCAGTCCAATACACTGTACTTGCTGGGAACAGACGCGAGTGCTATTTGCACTGTGTCTGTAAATGGGAGCGCAATAGTGACTTTCCTTACCAGAAAACACCTCTTGCTCGTAGGACAAGAAACTGCATGGGATTCAACTCCATTTCTGACTGGGATACAAACACTACCTTGCCTTACAAGAAACACACTCTGATTTTGAGAAAAGAGCACTCTTCTATCTACTGTGTTTCCTATAAGGCCAGAACAGTGAGCTTGCTCAGAACAAAAGAACTGTGCTTCCTACACACATGGGCCATATCTAGTTCAACTCTGCTTAGGAAACTGACAAGAACAGTAGCTCCTCTTCAGTCCAATACACTGTATTTGCTGGGAACAAACGCGAGTGCTATTTGCACAGTGTATGGCAAAGGGAGCACAGTAGTGACTTTCCTACCAGAAAACAACTCTTGCTCGTAGGACCAAAAACTGCATGTGATTCAATTCCATTTAGGACTGGGAAACAAACGCTAGCTCGCCTTACAAGAAACACACTCTGCTTTTGAGGAAAGAGCACTCTTCTACTCTACTGTGTTTCCTATAGGGCCAGAACAGTGAGTTTGCTCAGAACAAAATAACTGTGCTTCCTACAAATACGGCCATATCTAGTTCAATTCTGCTTAGGAAACTGACAAGAACAGTAGATCCTCTTCAGTCCAATACACTGTACATGCTGGGAACAGACGCCAGTGCTATTTGCCCTGTGTATGACAATGGGAGCACAATAGTGTCTCTTCTTACCAGAAAACAACTCTTGCTCGTAGGACAAGAAACTGCATGTGATTCAACTCCATTTAGGACTGGGAAACAAACGCTAGCTCGCCTTACAAGAAACACACTCTGCTTTTGAGAAAAGAGCACTCTTCTACTCTACTGTTTTTCCTATGGGGTCCGAACAGTGAGCTTGCTCAGAACAAAAGAACTGTGCTTACTACACACATGGGCCATATCTAGTTCAACTATGCTTAGGAAACTGACAAGAACAGTAGCTCCTCTTCAGTCCAATACACTGTAGTTGCTGGGAACAGACGCGAGTGCTATTTGCATTGTGTATGGAAATGAGAGCGCAATAGTGACTTTTTTTTAACCAGAAAACAACTCTTGCACATAGGACCAAAAACTGCATGTGATTCAACTCCATTTAGGACTGGGAAACAAACGCTAGCTCGCCTTACAGGAAAGAAACTCTGCTTTTGATAAAAGAGCACTCTTCTACTCTACTGTGTTTCCTATGGGGTCCGAAGAGTGAGCTTGTTCAGAACAAAAGAACTGTGCTTCCTACACACACGGGCCATATCTAGTTCAACTCTGCTTAGGAAACTGACAAGAACGGTAGCTCCTCTTCAGTCCAATACACTGTACTAGCTGGGAACAGACGCGAGTGCTATTTGCCCTGTGTATGACAATGGGAGCGCAATAGTGACTCTTCTTACCAGAAAACAACTCTTGTTCGTAGGACCAGAAACTGCATGGGATTCAACTCCAATTTTGACTGGAAAACAAACACTATCTTGCGTTACAAGAAACACACTCTGCTTTTGAGAAAAGAGCACTCTTCTACTCTACTGTGTTTCCTATAAGGCCGAAAGTGTGAGCTTGCTCAGAACAAAAGAACTGTGCTTCATACAAATACTGCCATATCTAGTTCAATTCTGCTTAGGAAACTGACAAGAACAGTAGCTCCTGTTCAGTCCAATACACTGTACATGCTGGGAACAGACGCTAGAGCTATTTGCCCTGTGTATGAAAATGGGAGCGCAATAGTGACTCTTCTTACCAGAAAACAACTCTTGCTCGTAGGACAAGAAACTGCATGGGATTCAACTCCATTTCTGACTGGGAAACAAACACTAGCTCGCCTTACAAGAAACACACTCTGCTTTTGAGAAAAGAGCACTCTTCTACTCTACTGTGTTTCCTATGGGGTCCGAACAGTGAGCTTGCTCAGAACAAAAGAACTGTGCTTCCTACACACAGGGGCCATATCTAGTTCAACTATGCTTAGGAAACTGACAAGAACAGTAGCTCCTCTTCAGTCCAATACACTGTACTTGCTGGGAACAGACACGAGTGCTATTTGCACTGTGCATGGCAATGGGAGCACAATAGTGACTTTGCTTACGAGAAAACAACACTTGCTCATAGGACCAAACTGCATGTGATTCAACTCCATTTAGGACTGGGAAACAAACTCTAGCTAGCCTTACAAGAAACACACTCTGCTTTTGAGAAAAGAGCAGTCTTCTATTCTACTGTGGTTCATATGGGGTCCGAACACTGAGCTTGCTCAGAACAAAAGAACCGTGCTTCCTACACACACGGGCCATATCTAGTTCGACACTGCTTAGGAAACTGACAAGAACAGTAGCTCCTCTTCAGTCCAATACACTGTACTTGCTGGGAACAGACACGAGTGCTATTTGAACTGTGTATGGCAAAGAGAGTGCAATAGTGACTTTCCTTACCAGAAAACAACTCTTGCTCGTAGGACCAAAAACTGTATGTGATTCAACTCCATTTAGGACTGGGAAACAAACACTAGCTCGCCTTACAAGAAACACACTCTGCTTTTGAGAAAAGAGCACTCTTCTACTCTTATGTGATTTCTATGGGGTCTGAACATTGAGATTGCTCAGAACAAAAGAACTGTGCTTCCTACACACAGGGGCCATATCTAGTTCAGCTCTGCTTAAGAAACTGACAAGAACAGTAGCTCCGCTTCAGTCCAATACACTGTACTTGCTGGGAACAGACGCCAGTGCTATTTGCCCTGTGTATGACAATGGGAGCATAATAGTGACTCTTCTTACCAGAAAACAACTCTTGCTCGTAGGACCAGAAACTGCATGGGATTCAACTCCATTTCTGACTGGGAAACAAACACTATCTCGCATTACAAGAAACACACTCTCCTTTTGAGAAAAGAGCACTCTTCTACTCTACTGTGATTCCTATAGGGCCAAAACAGTGAGTTTGCTCAGAACAAAAGAACTGTGCTTCCTACAAATACGGCCTTATCTAGTTCAATTCTTCTTAGGAAACTGACAAGAACAGTAGATCCTCTTCAGTCCAATACACTGTACATGCTGGGAACAGACGCCAGTTCTATTTGCCCTGTGTATGACAATGGGAGCGCAATAGTTACTCTTCTTACCAGAAAACAACTCTTGCTCATAGGACAAGAAACTGCATGGGATTCAACTCCATTTAGGACTGGGAAACAAACACTAGCTCGCCTTACAAGAAACACACTCTGCTTTTGAGAAAACAGCACTCTTCTACTCTACTGTGTTTCCTATGGGGTCCGAACAGTGAGCTTGCTCAGAAGAAAAGAACTGTGCTTCCTACACACAGGGGCCCTATCTAGTTCAACTCTGCTTAGGAAACTGACAAGAACAGTAGCTCCTCTTCAGTTCAATACACTGTACTTGCTAGGAACAGACGCGAGTGCTATTTGCACTGTGTATGGCAAAGGGAGCACAATAGTGTCTTTCCGTACCAGAAAAATACTCTTGTTCGTAGGACCAAAAACTGCAAGTGATTCAACTCCATTTAGGACTGGGAAACAATCGCTAGCTCGCCTTACAAGAAACACACTCTGCTTTTGAGAAATGAGCAGTATTCTATTCTACTGTGGTTCATATGGGGTCGGAACGTTGAGCTTGCTCAGAACAAAAGAACTGTGCTTCCTACACACATGGGCCATATCTAGTTCAACTCTGCTTAGGAAACTGACAAGAACAGTAGCTCCTCTTCAGTCCAATACACTGAACTTGCTGGAACAGAGGCCAGAGATATTTGCACTGTGTATGGCAATGGGAGCACAATAGTGACTTTGCTTACGAGAAAACAACTCTTGCTCATAGGACCAAAAACTGCATGTGATTCAACTCCATTTAGGTCTGGGAAACAAACGCTAGCTCGCCTTACAAGAAACACACTCTGCTTTTGAGAAAAGAGCACTCTTCTACTCTACTGTGTTTATTATAGGGCCAGAACAGTGAGTTTGCTCAGAACAAAAGAACTGTGCTTCCTACAAATACGGCTATATCTAGTACAATTCTGCTTAGGAAACTGACAAGAACAGTAGATCCTCTTCAGTCCAATACACTGTATATGCTGGGAACAGACGCCAGTGTTACTTGCCCTGTGTATGACAATGGGAGCGCAACAGTGACTCTTTTTACCAGAAAACAACTCTTGCTCGTAGGACAAGAAAATGCATGTGATTCAACTCCATTTAGGACTGGGAAACAAACGCTAGCTCGCCTTACAAGAAACACACTCTGCTTTTGAGAAAAGAGCACTCTTCTACTCTACTGTGTTTCTTATGGGGTCCGAACAGTGAGCTTGCTCAGAACAAAAGAACTGTGCTTCCTACACACACGGGCCATATCTAGTTCAGCTCTGCTTAGGAAACTGACAAGAACGGTAGCTCCTCTTCAGTCCAATACACTGTACTAGCTGGGAACAGACGAGAGTCCTATTTGTACAGTGTATAGAAAAAGGAGCGCAATAGTGACTCTTCTTATCAGAAAACACCTCTTCCTCGTAGGAACAAAAACTGCATGGGATTCAACTCCATTTCTGACTGGGGAACAAACACTAGCTCGCCTTACAAGAAACACACTCTGCTTTTGAGAAAAGAGCACTCTTCTACTCTTCTCTGTTTCCTATGTGGTCCGAACAGTGAGCTTGCTCAGAACAAAAGATCTGTGCTTCCTACACACAGGGGCCATATCTAGTTCAACTCTGCTTAGGAAACTGACAAGAACAGTAGCTCCGCTTCAGTCCAATACACTGTACTTCCTGGGAACAGATGCGAGTGCTATTTGCACTGTGTATGGAAATGGGAGCGCAATAGTGACTTTCCTTACCAGAAAACAACTCTTGCTCGTAGTACCAAAAAATGCATGTGATTCAACTCCATTTAGGACTGGGAAACAAACGCTAGCTCTCCTTACAAAAAACACACTCTGCTTTTGAGAAAAGAGCACTCTTCTACTCTACTGTGTTTCCTATAGGGCCAGAACAGTGAGTTTGCTCAGAACAAAATTACTGTGCTTCCTACAAATACGGCCATATCTAATTCAGTTCTGCTTAGGAAACTGACAAGAACAGTAGATCCTCTTCAGTCCAATACACTGTACATGCTGGGAACAGACGCCAGTGCTATTTGCCCTGTGTATGACAATGGGAGCGCAACAGTGACTCTTTTTACCAGAACACAACTCTTGCTCGTAGGACAAGAAACTGCATGTGATTCAACTCCATTTAGGACTGGGAAACAAACGCTAGCTCGCCTTACAAGAAACACACTCTGCTTTTGAGAAAAGAGCACTCTTCTACTCTACTGTGTTCCCTATGGAGTCCGAACAGTGTGTTTGCTCAGATCAAAAGAACTGTGCTTCCTATACACATGGGCCATATCAAGTTCAACTCTGCTTAGGAAACTGACAAGAACAGTAGCTCCTCTTCAGTCCAATACACTGTACTTGCTGTGAACAGACGCGAGTGCTATTTGCACTGTGTATGGCAAAGGGAGCACAATAGTGACTTTCCTTACCAGAAAACAACTATTGCTCTTTGGACAAAAAACTGCGTGTGATTCAACTCCATTTAGGACTGGGAAACAAACGCTAGCTCGCCTTACAAGAAACACACTCTGCTTTTGAGAAAAGAGCAGTCTTCTATTCTACTGTGGTTCATATGGGGTCCGAACATTGAGCTTGCTCAGAACAAAAGAACTGTGCTTCCTACACACACGGGCCATATCTAGTTCAACTCTGCTTAGGAAACTGACAAGAACAGTAGCTCCGCTTCAGTCCAATACACGGTAGTTGCTGGGAACAGACGCGAGTGCTATTTGCCCTGTGTATGACAATGGGAGCATAATAGTGACTCTTCTTACCAGAAAACAACTCTTGCTCGTAGGACCAGAAACTGCATGGGATTCAACTCCATTTCTGACTGGGAAACAAACACTAGCTCGCATTACAAGAAACACACTCTCCTTTTGAGAAAAGAGCACTCTTCTACTCGACTGTGTTTCCTATGGGGTCCGAACAGTGAGCTTGCTCAGAAAAAAGAACTGTGCTTTCTACACACAGGGGCCTTATCTAGTTCAACTCTGCTTAGGAAACTGACAAGAACAGTAGCTCCGCTTCAGTCCAATACACTGTACATGCTGGGAACAGACGCGAGTGCTATTTACACTGTATATGGCAATGGGAGCATCATAGTGACTTTTTTAACCAGAAAACACCTCTTGCTCATAGGACCAGAAACTGCATAGGATTCAACTCCATTTAGGACTGGGAAACAAACACTAGCTCGCCTTACAAGAAACACACTCTGCTTTTGAGAAAAGAGCACTCTTCTATTCTACTGTGTTTCCTATGGGGTCCGAACAGTGAGCTTGCTCAGAACAAAAGAACTTTGCTTCCTACACACAGGGGCCATATCTAGTTCAACTCTGCTTAGCAAACTGAAAAGAACAGTAGCTCCGCTTCAGTCCAATACACTGTACTTGATGGGAACAGATGCGAGTGCTATTTGCACTGTGTATGGAAATGGGAGCGCAATAGTGACTTTCCTTACCAGAAAACAACTCTTGCACATAGGACCAAAACCGGAATGTGATTCAACTCCATTTAGGACTGGGAAACAAACGCTAGCTCGCCTTACAAGAAACACACTCTGCTTTTGAGAAAAGAGCACTCTTCTACTCGACAGTGTCTTCTATAGGGCCAGAACAGTGAGTTTGCTCAGAACAAAAGAACTGTGCTTCCTACAAATACGGCCATATCTAGTTCAATTCTGCTTAGGAAACTTACAAGAACAGTAGCTCCTCTTCAGTCCAATACACTGTACTTGCTGGGTACAGACGCGAGTGCTATTTACACTGTATATGGCAATGGGAGCGCAATACTGACTCTTCTTACCAGAAAACAACTCTTGCTCGTAGGACAAGAAACTGCATGTGATTCAACTCCATTTAGGACTGGGAAACAAATGCTAGCTCGCCTTACAAGAAACACACTCTGCTTTTGAGAAAAGAGTACTCTTCTACTCTTCTGTGTTTCCTATGTGGTCCGAACAGTGAGCTTGCTCAGAACAAAAGAACTGTGCTTCCTACACACAGGGGCCATATCTAGTTCAACTCTGCTTAGCAAACTGACAAGAACAGTAGCTCCGCTTCAGTCCAATACACTGTACTTGCTGGGAACAGATGCGAGTGCTATTTGCACTGTGTATGGAAATGGGAGCACAATAGTGACTTTCCTTACCAGAAAACAACTCTTGCACATAGGACCAAAACCTGCATGTGATTCAACTCCATTTAGGACTGGAAAACAAACACTAGCTCGCCTTACAAGAAACACACTCTGCTTTTGAGAAAAGAGCACTCTTCTACTCTACTGTGTCTTCTATAGGGCCAGAACAGTGAGTTTGCCCAGAACAATTGAACTGTGCTTCCTACAAATACGGCCATATCTAGTTCAATTCTGCTTAGGAAACTGACAAGAACAGTAGCTCCTCTTCAGTCCAATACACTGTACTTGATAGGAACAGACGCGAGTGCTATTTGCACGGTGTATGGCAAAGGGAGCGCAATAGTGATTTTCCTTACCAGAAAACAACTCTTGCTCGTAGGACCAAAAACTGCATGGGATTCAACTCCATTTAGGACTGGGAAACAAACGCTAGCTCGCCTTACAAGAAACACACTCTGTTTTTGAGAAAAGAGCAGTCTTCTATTCTCCTGTGGTTCATATGGGGTCCGAACATTGAGCTTGCTCAGAACAAAAGAACTGTGCTTCCTACACACACGGGCCATATGTAGTTCAACTCTGCTTAGGAAACTGACAAGAACAGTAGCTCCTCTTCAGTCCAATACACTGAACTTGCTGGGAACAGACACGAGTGCTATTTGCACTGTGTATGGCAATGGGAACACAATAGTGACTTTGCTTACCAGAAAACAACTCTTGCTCGTAGGACCAAACTGCATGTGATTCAACTCCATTTAGGACTGGGAAACAAACTCTAGCTAGCCTTACAAGAAACACACTCTGCTTTTGAGAAAAGAGCAGTCTTCTATTCTACTGTGGTTCATATGGGGTCCGAACACTGAGCTTGCTCAGAACAAAAGAACTGTGCTTCCTACACACACGGGCCATATCTAGTTCGACACTGCTTAGGAAACTGACAAGAACAGTAGCTCCTCTTCAGTCCAATACACTGTACTTGCTGGGAACAAACACGAGTGCTATTTGAACTGTGTATGGCAAAGAGAGTGCAATAGTGACTTTCCTTACCAGAAAACAACTCTTGCTCGTAGGACCAAAAACTGTATGTGATTCAACTCCATTTAGGACTGGGAAACAAACACTAGCTCGCCTTACAAGAAACACACTCTGCTTTTGAGAAAAGAGCACTTCTACTCTTATGTGATTTCTATGTGGTCTGAACATTGAGATTGCTCAGAACAAAAGAACTGTGCTTCCTAAACACAGGGGCCATATCCAGTTCAGCTCTGCTTAAGAAACTGACAAGAACAGTAGCTCCGCTTCAGTCCAATACACTGTACTTGCTGGGAACAGACGCCAGTGCTATTTGCCCTGTGTATGACAATGGGAGCATAATAGTGACTCTTCTTACCAGAAAACAACTCTTGCTCGTAGGACCAGAAACTGCATGGGATTCAACTCCATTTCTGACTGGGAAACAAACACTAGCTCGCATTACAAGAAACACACTCTCCTTTTGAGAAAAGAGCACTCTTCTACTCTACTGTGTTTCCTATAGGGCCAAAACAGTGAGTTTGCTCAGAACAAAAGAACTGTGCTTCCTACAAATACGGCCTTATCTAGTTCAATTCTTCTTAGGAAACTGACAAAAACAGTAGATCCTCTTCAGTCCAATACACTGTACATGCTGGGAACAGACGCCAGTTCTATTTGCCCTGTGTATGACAATGGGAGCGCAATAGTTACTCTTCTTACCAGAAAACAACTCTTGCTCATAGGACAAGAAACTGCATGTGATTCAACTCCATTTAGGACTGGGAAACAAACGCTAGCTTGCCTTACAAGAAACACACTCTGCTTTTGAGAAAACAGCACTCTTCTACTCTACTGTGTTTCCTATGGGGTCCGAACAGTGAGCTTGCTCAGAACAAAAGAACTGTGCTTCCTACACACAGGGGCCATATCTAGTTCAACTCTGCTTAGCAAACTGAAAAGAACAGTAGCTCCGCTTCAGTCCAATACACTGTACTTGCTTGGAACAGATGCGAGTGCTATTTGCACTGTGTATGGAAATGGGAGCGCAATAGTGACTTTCCTTACCAGAAAACAACTCTTGCACATAGGACCAAAACCGGAATGTGATTCAACTCCATTTAGGACTGGAAAACAAACGCTAGCTCGCCTTACAAGAAACACACTCTGCTTTTGAGAAAAGAGCACTCTTCTACTCGACAGTGTCTTCTATAGGGCCAGAACAGTGAGTTTGCTCAGAACAAAAGAACTGTGCTTCCTACAAATACGGCCATATCTAGTTCAATTCTGCTTAGGAAACTGACAAGAACAGTAGCTCCTCTTCAGTCCAATACACTGTACTTGCTGGGTACAGACGCGAGTGCTATTTACGCTGTATATGGCAATGGGAGCGCAATAGTGACTCTTCTTACCAGAAAACAACTCTTGCTCGTAGGACAAGAAACTGCATGTGATTCAACTCCATTTAGGACTGGGAAACAAACGCTAGCTCGCCTTACGAGAAACACACTCTGCTTTTGAGAAAAGAGCACTCTTCTACTCTACTGTGTCTCCTATAGGGTCAGAACAGTGAGTTTGCTCAGAACAAAAGAACTGTGCTTCCTACAAATACGGCCATATCTAGTTCAATTCTGCTTAGGAAACTGACAAGAACAGTAGCTCCTCTTCAGTCCAATACACTGAACTTGCTGGGAACAGACGCGAGTGCTATTTACACTGTATATGGCAATGGGAGCGCAATAGTGACTCTTCTTACCAGAAAACAACTCTTGCTCGTAGGACAAGAAACTGCATGTGATTCAACTCCATTTAAGACTGGGAAACAAACGCTAGCTCGCCTTACAAGAAACACACTCTGCTTTTGAGAAAAGAGTACTCTTCTACTCTATTGTGTTTCCTATGGTGTCGAACAGTGAGCTTGCTCAGAACAAAAGAACTGTGCTTCCTACACACATGGGCCATATCTAGTTCAACTCTGCTTAGGAAACTGACAAGAAGAGTAGCTCCTCTTCAGTCCAATACACTGTACTTGCTGGGAACAGACGCGAGTGCTATTTGCACTGTGTATGGCAAAGGGAGCACAATAGTGACTTTCCTTACCAGAAAACAACTCTTGCTTGTAGGACCAAAAACTGCATGTGATTCAATTCTATTTAGGACTGGGAAACAAACACTAGCTCGCCTTACAAGAAACACACTCTGTTTTTGAGAAAAGAGCAGTCTTCTATTCTCCTGTGGTTCATATGGGGTGCGAACATTGAGCTTGCTCAGAACAAAAGAACTGTGCTTCCTACACACACGGGCCATATCTAGTTCAACTCTGCTTAGGAAACTGACAAGAACAGTAGCTCCTCTTCAGTCCAATACACTGAACTTGCTGGAACAGACGCCAGTGCTATTTGCACTGTGTATGGCAATGGGAGCACAATAGTGACTTTGCTTACGAGAAAACAACTCTTGCTCATAGGACCAAAAACTGCATGTGATTCAACTCCATTTAGGACTGGGAAACAAACGCTAGCTCGCCTTACAAGAAACACACTCTGCTTTTGAGAAAAGAGCACTCTTCTACTCTAATGTGTTTTCTATGGGGTCTGAACATTGAGCTTGCTCAGAACAAAAGAACTGTGCTTCCTACACACAGGGACCATATCTAGTTCAGCTCTGCTTAGGAAACTGACAAGAACAGTAGCTCTGCTTCAGTCCAATACACTGTACTTGCTGGGAACAGACGCCAGTGCTATTTGCCCTGTGTATGACAATGGGAGCGTAATAGTGACTCTTCTTACCAGAAAACAACTCTTGCTCTTAGGACCAGAAACTGCATGGGATTCAACTCCATTTCTGACTGGGAAACAAACACTAGCTGGCATTACAAGAAACACACTCTGCTTTTGAGAAAAGAGCACTCTTCTACTCTAATGTGTTTCCTATGGGGTCGGAATAGTGAGCTTGCTCAGAACAAAAGAACTGTGCTTCCTACACACAGGGGCCATATCTAGTTCAACTCTGCTTAGGAAACTGACAAGAACAGTAGCTCCTCTTCAGTCCAATACACTGTATTTGCTGGGAACAGACGCGAGTGCTATTTGCACTGTGTATGGAAATGGGAACGCAATAGTGACTTTCCTTACCAGAAACAACTCTTGCTCGTAGGACCAAAAACTGCATGTGATTCAACTCTATTTAGGTCTGGGAAACAAACACTAGCTCGCCTTGCAAGAAACACACTCTGCTTTTGAGAAAAGAGCACTCTTCTACTCTACTGTGTTTCCTATAGGACCAGGACATTGAGTTTGCTCAGAACAAAAGAACTGTGCTTCATACAAATACTGCTATATCTAGTTCAATTCTGTTAAGGAAACTGAAAAGAACAGTAGATCCTCTTCAGTCCAATACACTGTACATGCTGGGAACAGACGCCAGTCCTATTTGCCCTGTGTATGACAATGGGAGCGCAACAGTGACTCTTCTTACCAGAAAACAACTCTTGCTCGTAGGACAATAAACTGCATGTGTTTCAACTCCATTTAGGACTGGGAAACAAACGCTAGCTCGCCTTACAAGAAACACACTCTGCTTTTGAGAAAAGAGCACTCTTCTACTCGACTGTGTTTCCTATGGGGTCCGAACAGTGAGCTTGCTCAGAAAAAAGAACTGTGCTTTCTACACACAGGGGCCATATCTAGTTCAACTCTGCTTAGGAAACTGACAAGAACAGTAGCTCCGCTTCAGTCCAATACACTGTACTTGCTGGGAACAGACGCAAGTGCTTTTTACACTGTATATGGCAATGGGAGCATAATAGTGACTTTTTTAACCAGAAAACACCTCTTGCTCATAGGACCAGAAACTGCATAGGATTCAACTCCATTTAGGACTGGGAAACAAACACTAGCTCGCCTTCCAAGAAACACACTCTGCTTTTGAGAAAAGAGCACTCTTCTACTCTTCTGTGTTTCCTATGTGGTCCGAACAGTGAGCTTGCTCAGAACAAAAGAACTTTGCTTCCTACACACAGGGGCCATATCTAGTTCAACTCTGCTTAGCAAACTGAAAAGAACAGTAGCTCCGCTTCAGTCCAATACACTGTACTTGCTGGGAACAGATGCGAGTGCTATTTGTACTGTGTATGGAAATGGGAGCGCAATAGTGACTTTCCTTACCAGAAAACAACTCTTGCACATAGGACCAAAACCGGAATGTGATTCAACTCCATTTAGGACTGGGAAACAAACGCTAGCTCGCCTTACAAGAAACACACACTGCTTTTGAGAAAAGAGCACTCTTCTACTCGACAGTGTCTTCTATAGGGCCAGAACAGTGAGTTTGCTCAGAACAAAAGAACTGTGCTTCCTACAAATACGGCCATATCTAGTTCAATTCTGCTTAGGAAACTGACAAGAACAGTAGCTCCACTTCAGTCCAATACACTGTACTTGCTGGGTACAGACGCGAGTGCTATTTACACTGTATATGGCAATGGGAGCGCAATACTGACTCTTCTTACCAGAAAACAACTCTTGCTCGTAGGACAAGAAACTGCATGTGATTCAACTCCATTTAGGACTGGGAAACAAACGCTAGCTCGCCTTACAAGAAACACACTCTGTTTTTGAGAAAAGAGCAGTCTTCTATTCTCCTGTGGTTCATATGGGGTCCGAACATTGAGCTTGCTCAGAACAAAAGAACTGTGCTTCCTACACACACGGGCCATATGTAGTTCAACTCTGCTTAGGAAACTGACAAGAACAGTAGCTCCTCTTCAGTCCAATACACTGTACTTGCTGGGAACAGACACGAGTGCTATTTGCACTGTGTATGGCAATGGGAGCGCAATAGTGACTTTGCTTACGAGAAAACAACTCTTGCTCGTAGGACCAAACTGCATGTGATTCAACTCCATTTAGGACTGGGAAACAAACTCTAGCTAGCCTTACAAGAAACACACTCTGCTTTTGAGAAAAGAGCAGTCTTCTATTCTACTCTGGTTCATATGGGGTCCGAACACTGAGATTGCTCAGAACAAAAGAACTGTGCTTCCTACACACACGGGCCATATCTAGTTCGACACTGCTTAGGAAACTGACAAGAACAGTAGCTCCTCTTCAGTCCAATACACTGTACTTGCTGGGAACAGACACGAGTGCTATTTGAACTGTGTATGGCAAAGAGAGTGCAATAGTGACTTTCCTTACCAGAAAACAACTCTTGCTCGTAGGACCAAAAACTGTATGTGATTCAACTCCATTTAGGACTGGGAAACAAACACTAGCTCGCCTTACAAGAAACACACTCTGCTTTTGAGAAAAGAGCACTCTTCTACTCTTATGTGATTTCTATGTGGTCTGAACATTGAGATTGCTCAGAACAAAAGAACTGTGCTTCCTAAACACAGGGGCCATATCTAGTTCAGCTCTGCTTAAGAAACTGACAAGAATAGTAGCTCCGCTTCAGTCCAATACACTGTACTTGCTGGGAACAGACGCCAGTGCTATTTGCCCTGTGTATGACAATGGGAGCATAATAGTGACTCTTCTTACCAGAAAACAACTCTTGCTCGTAGGACCAGAAACTGCATGGGATTCAACTCCATTTCTGACTGGGAAACAAACACTAGCTCGCATTACAAGAAACACACTCTCCTTTTGAGAAAAGAGCACTCTTCTACTCGACTGTGTTTCCTATGGGGTCCGAACAGTGAGCTTGCTCAGAAAAAAGAACTGTGCTTTCTACACACAGGGGCCTTATCTAGTTCAACTCTGCTTAGGAAACTGACAAGAACAGTAGCTCCGCTTCAGTCCAATACACTGTACATGCTGGGAACAGACGCGAGTGCTATTTACACTGTATATGGCAATGGGAGCATCATAGTGACTTTTTTAACCAGAAAACACCTCTTGCTCATAGGACCAGAAACTGCATAGGATTCAACTCCATTTAGGACTGGGAAACAAACACTAGCTCGCCTTACAAGAAACACACTCTGCTTTTGAGAAAAGAGCACTCTTCTATTCTACTGTGTTTCCTATGGGGTCCGAACAGTGAGCTTGCTCAGAACAAAAGAACTTTGCTTCCTACACACAGGGGCCATATCTAGTTCAACTCTGCTTAGCAAACTGAAAAGAACAGTAGCTCCGCTTCAGTCCAATACACTGTACTTGATGGGAACAGATGCGAGTGCTATTTGCACTGTGTATGGAAATGGGAGCGCAATAGTGACTTTCCTTACCAGAAAACAACTCTTGCACATAGGACCAAAACCGGAATGTGATTCAACTCCATTTAGGACTGGGAAACAAACGCTAGCTCGCCTTACAAGAAACACACTCTGCTTTTGAGAAAAGAGCACTCTTCTACTCGACAGTGTCTTCTATAGGGCCAGAACAGTGAGTTTGCTCAGAACAAAAGAACTGTGCTTCCTACAAATACGGCCATATCTAGTTCAATTCTGCTTAGGAAACTTACAAGAACAGTAGCTCCTCTTCAGTCCAATACACTGTACTTGCTGGGTACAGACGCGAGTGCTATTTACACTGTATATGGCAATGGGAGCGCAATACTGACTCTTCTTACCAGAAAACAACTCTTGCTCGTAGGACAAGAAACTGCATGTGATTCAACTCCATTTAGGACTGGGAAACAAATGCTAGCTCGCCTTACAAGAAACACACTCTGCTTTTGAGAAAAGAGTACTCTTCTACTCTTCTGTGTTTCCTATGTGGTCCGAACAGTGAGCTTGCTCAGAACAAAAGAACTGTGCTTCCTACACACAGGGGCCATATCTAGTTCAACTCTGCTTAGCAAACTGACAAGAACAGTAGCTCCGCTTCAGTCCAATACACTGTACTTGCTGGGAACAGATGCGAGTGCTATTTGCACTGTGTATGGAAATGGGAGCACAATAGTGACTTTCCTTACCAGAAAACAACTCTTGCACATAGGACCAAAAACTGCATGTGATTCAACTCCATTTAGGACTGGAAAACAAACACTAGCTCGCCTTACAAGAAACACACTCTGCTTTTGAGAAAAGAGCACTCTTCTACTCTACTGTGTCTTCTATAGGGCCAGAACAGTGAGTTTGCCCAGAACAATTGAACTGTGCTTCCTACAAATACGGCCATATCTAGTTCAATTCTGCTTAGGAAACTGACAAGAACAGTAGCTCCTCTTCAGTCCAATACACTGTACTTGATAGGAACAGACGCGAGTGCTATTTGCACGGTGTATGGCAAAGGGAGCGCAATAGTGATTTTCCTTACCAGAAAACAACTCTTGCTCGTAGGACCAAAAACTGCATGGGATTCAACTCCATTTAGGACTTGGAAACAAACGCTAGCTCGCCTTACAAGAAACACACTCTGTTTTTGAGAAAAGAGCAGTCTTCTATTCTCCTGTGGTTCATATGGGGTCCGAACATTGAGCTTGCTCAGAACAAAAGAACTGTGCTTCCTACACACACGGGCCATATGTAGTTCAACTCTGCTTAGGAAACTGACAAGAACAGTAGCTCCTCTTCAGTCCAATACACTGTACTTGCTGGGAACAGACACGAGTGCTATTTGAACTGTGTATGGCAAAGAGAGTGCAATAGTGACTTTCCTTACCAGAAAACAACTCTTGCTCGTAGGACCAAAAACTGTATGTGATTCAACTCCATTTAGGACTGGGAAACAAACACTAGCTCGCCTTACAAGAAACACACTCTGCTTTTGAGAAAAGAGCACTCTTCTACTCTTATGTGATTTCTATGTGGTCTGAACATTGAGATTGCTCAGAACAAAAGAACTGTGCTTCCTAAACACAGGGGCCATATCCAGTTCAGCTCTGCTTAAGAAACTGACAAGAACAGTAGCTCCGCTTCAGTCCAATACACTGTACTTGCTGGGAACAGACGCCAGTGCTATTTGCCCTGTGTATGACAATGGGAGCATAATAGTGACTCTTCTTACCAGAAAACAACTCTTGCTCATAGGACCAGAAACTGCATGGGATTCAACTCCATTTCTGACTGGGAAACAAACACTAGCTCGCATTACAAGAAACACACTCTCCTTTTGAGAAAAGAGCACTCTTCTACTCTACTGTGTTTCCTATAGGGCCAAAACAGTGAGTTTGCTCAGAACAAAAGAACTGTGCTTCCTACAAATACGGCCTTATCTAGTTCAATTCTTCTTAGGAAACTGACAAGAACAGTAGATCCTCTTCAGTCCAATACACTGTACATGCTGGGAACAGACGCCAGTTCTATTTGCCCTGTGTATGACAATGGGAGCGCAATAGTTACTCTTCTTACCAGAAAACAACTCTTGCTCATAGGACAAGAAACTGCATGTGATTCAACTCCATTTAGGACTGGGAAACAAACGCTAGCTTGCCTTACAAGATACACACTCTGCTTTTGAGAAAACAGCACTCTTCTACTCTACTGTGTTTCCTATGGGGTCCGAACAGTGAGCTTGCTCAGAACAAAAGAACTGTGCTTCCTACACACAGGGGCCATATCTAGTTCAACTCTGCTTAGCAAACTGAAAAGAACAGTAGCTCCGCTTCAGTCCAATACACTGTACTTGCTTGGAACAGATGTGAGTGCTATTTGCACTGTGTATGGAAATGGGAGCGCAATAGTGACTTTCCTTACCAGAAAACAACTCTTGCACATAGGACCAAAACCGGAATGTGATTCAACTCCATTTAGGACTGGAAAACAAACGCTAGCTCACCTTACAAGAAACACACTCTGCTTTTGAGAAAAGAGCACTCTTCTACTCGACAGTGTCTTCTATAGGGCCAGAACAGTGAGTTTGCTCAGAACAAAAGAACTGTGCTTCCTACAAATACGGCCATATCTAGTTCAATTCTGCTTAGGAAACTGACAAGAACAGTAGCTCCTCTTCAGTCCAATACACTGTACTTGCTGGGTACAGACGCGAGTGCTATTTACGCTGTATATGGCAATGGGAGCGCAATAGTGACTCTTCTTACCAGAAAACAACTCTTGCTCGTAGGACAAGAAACTGCATGTGATTCAACTCCATTTAGGACTGGGAAACAAACGCTAGCTCGCCTTACGAGAAACACACTCTGCTTTTGAGAAAAGAGCACTCTTCTACTCTACTGTGTCTCCTATAGGGTCAGAACAGTGAGTTTGCTCAGAACAAAAGAACTGTGCTTCCTACAAATACGGCCATATCTAGTTCAATTCTGCTTAGGAAACTGACAAGAACAGTAGCTCCTCTTCAGTCCAATACACTGAACTTGCTGGGAACAGACGCGAGTGCTATTTACACTGTATATGGCAATGGGAGCGCAATAGTGACTCTTCTTACCAGAAAACAACTCTTGCTCGTAGGACAAGAAACTGCATGTGATTCAACTCCATTTAAGACTGGGAAACAAACGCTAGCTCGCCTTACAAGAAACACACTCTGCTTTTGAGAAAAGAGTACTCTTCTACTCTATTGTGTTTCCTATGGTGTCCGAACAGTGAGCTTGCTCAGAACAAAAGAACTGTGCTTCCTACACACATGGGCCATATCTAGTTCAACTCTGCTTAGGAAACTGACAAGACCAGTGGCTCCTCTTCAGTCCAATACACTGTACTTGCTGGGAACAGACGCGAGTGCTATTTGCACTGTGTATGGCAAAGGGAGCACAATAGTGACTTTCCTTACCAGAAAACAACTCTTGCTTGTAGGACCAAAAACTGCATGTGATTCAACTCTATTTAGGACTGGGAAACAAACACTAGCTCGCCTTACAAGAAACACACTCTGTTTTTGAGAAAAGAGCAGTCTTCTATTCTCCTGTGGTTCATATGGGGTGCGAACATTGAGCTTGCTCAGAACAAAAGAACTGTGCTTCCTACACACACGGGCCATATGTAGTTCAACTCTGCTTAGGAATCTGACAAGAACAGTAGCTCCTCTTCAGTCCAATACACTGTACATGCTGGGAACAGACGCCAGTTCTATTTGCCCTGTGTATGACAATGGGAGCGCAATAGTTACTCTTCTTACCAGAAAACAACTCTTGCTCATAGGACAAGAAACTGCATGTAATTCAACTCCATTTAGGACTGGGAAACAAACGCTAGCTCGCCTTACAAGAAACACACTCTGCTTTTGAGAAAACAGCACTCATCTACTCTACTGTGTTTCCTATGGGGTCCGAACAGTGAGCTTGCTCAGAACAAAAGAACTGTGCTTCCTACACACAGGGGCCCTATCTAGTTCAACTCTGCTTAGGAAACTGACAAGAACAGTAGCTCCTCTTCAGTCCAATACACTGTACTTTCTAGGAACAGACGCGAGTGCTATTTGCACTGTGTATGGCAAAGGCAGCACAATAGTGTCTTTCCTTACCAGAAAAAAACTCTTGTTCGTAGGACCAAAAACTGCAAGTGATTCAACTCCATTTAGGACTGGGAAACAAACGCTAGCTCGCCTTACAAGAAACACACTCTGCTTTTGAGAAAAGAGCAGTATTCTATTCTACTGTGGTTCATATGGGGTCGGAACGTTGAGCTTGCTCAGAACAAAAGAACTGTGCTTCCTACACACATGGGCCATATCTAGTTCAACTCTGCTTAGGAAACTGACAAGAACAGTAGCTCCTCTTCAGTCCAATACACTGAACTTGCTGGAACAGACGCCAGTGCTATTTGCACTGTGTATGGCAATGGGAGCACAATAGAGACTTTGCTTACGAGAAAACAACTCTTGCTCATAGGACCAAAAACTGCATGTGATTCAACTCCATTTAGGACTGGGAAACAAACGCTAGCTCGCCTTACAAGAAACACACTCAGCTTTTGAGAAAAGAGCACTCTTCTACTCTTATGTGTTTTCTATGGGGTCCGAACATTGAGCTTGCTCAGAACAAAAGAACTGTGCTTCCTACACACAGGGGCCATATCTAGTTCAACTCTGCTTAGCAAACTGAAAAGAACAGTAGCTCCTCTTCAGTCCAATACACTGTACTTGCTTGGAACAGATGCGAGTGCTATTTGCACTGTGTATGGAAATGGGAGCGCAATAGTGACTTTCCTTACCAGAAAACAACTCTTGCACATAGGACCAAAACCGGAATGTGATTCAACTCCATTTAGGACTGGGAAACAAACGCTAGCTCGCCTTACAAGAAACACACTCTGCTTTTGAGAAAAGAGCACTCTTCTACTCTACTGTGTCTACTATAGGGCCAGAACAGTGAGTTTGCTCAGAACAAAAGAACTGTGCTTCCTACAAATACGGCCATATCTAGTTCAATTCTGCTTAGGAAACTGACAAGAACAGTAGCTCCTCTTCAGTCCAATACACTGTACTTGCTGGGAACAGACGCGAGTGCTATTTACACTGTATATGGCAATGGGAGCGCAATAGTGACTCTTCTTACCAGAAAACAACTCTTGCTCGTAGGACAAGAAACTGCATGGGATTCAACTCCATTTAAGACTGGGAAACAAACGCTAGCTCGCCTTACAAGAAACACACTCTGCTTTGGAGAAAAGAGTACTCTTCTACTCTACTGTGTTTCCTATGGGGTCCGAACAGTGAGCTTGCTCAGAACAAAAGAACTGTGCTTCCTACACACATGGGCCATATCTAGTTCAACTCTGCTTAGGAAACTGACAAGAACAGTAACTCCTCTTCAGTCCAATACACTGTACTTGCTGGGAACATACGCGAGTGCTATTTGCACTGTGTATGGCAAAGGGAGCACAATAGTGACTTTCCTTACCAGAAAACAACTCTTGCTTGTAGGACCAAAAACTGCATGTGATTCAACTCTATTTAGGACTGGGAAACAAACACTAGCTCGCCTTACAAGAAACACACTCTGTTTTTGAGAAAAGAGCAGTCTTCTATTCTCCTGTGGTTCATATGGGGTGCGAACATTGAGCTTGCTCAGAACAAAAGAACTGTGCTTCCTACACACACGGGCCATATCTAGTTCAACTCTGCTTAGGAATCTGACAAGAACAGTAGCTCCTCTTCAGTCCAATACACTGTACTTGCTGGGAACAGACATGAGTGCTATTTGCACTGTGTATGGCAATGGGAGCACAATAGTGACTTTGCTTACGAGAAAACAACTCTTGCTCGTAGGACCAAAAACTGCATGTGATTTAACTCCATTTAGTACTGGGAAACAAACTCTAGCTCGACTTACAAGAAACACACTCTGCTTTTGAGAAAAGAGCAGTCTTCTAATCTACTGTGGTTCATATGGGGTCCGAACACTGAGCTTGCTCAGAACAAAAGAACTTTGCTTCCTACACACAGGGGCCATATCTAGTTCAACTCTGCTTACCAAACTGAAAAGAACAGTAGCTCCGCTTCAGTCCAATACACTGTACTTGATGGGAACAGATGCGAGTGCTATTTGCACTGTGTATGGAAATGGGAGCGCAATAGTGACTTTCCTTACCAGAAAACAACTCTTGCACATAGGACCAAAACCGGAATGTGATTCAACTCCATTTAGGACTGGAAAACAAACGCTAGCTCGCCTTACAAGAAACACACTCTGCTTTTGAGAAAAGAGCACTCTTCTACTCGACAGTGTCTTCTATAGGGCCAGAACAGTGAGTTTGCTCAGAACAAAAGAACTGTGCTTCCTACAAATACGGCCATATCTAGTTCAATTCTGCTTAGGAAACTGACAAGAACAGTAGCTCCTCTTCAGTCCAATACACTGTACTTGCTGGGTACAGACGCGAGTGCTATTTACACTGTATATGGCAATGGGAGCGCAATACTGACTCTTCTTACCAGAAAACAACTCTTGCTCGTAGGACAAGAAACTGCATGTGATTCAACTCCATTTAGGACTGGGAAACAAATGCTAGCTCGCCTTACAAGAAACACACTCTGCTTTTGAGAAAAGAGTACTCTTCTACTCTTCTGTGTTTCCTATGTGGTCCGAACAGTGAGCTTGCTCAGAACAAAAGAACTGTGCTTCCTACACACAGGGGCCATATCTAGTTCAACTCTGCTTAGCAAACTGACAAGAACAGTAGCTCCGCTTCAGTCCAATACACTGTACTTGCTGGGAACAGATGTGAGTGCTATTTGCACTGTGTATGGAAATGGGAGCACAATAGTGACTTTCCTTACCAGAAAACAACTCTTGCACATAGGACCAAAAACTGCATGTGATTCAACTCCATTTAGGACTGGAAAACAAACACTAGCTCGCCTTACAAGAAACACACTCTGCTTTTGAGAAAAGAGCACTCTTCTACTCTACTGTGTCTTCTATATGGCCAGAACAGTGAGTTTGCCCAGAACAATTGAACTGTGCTTCCTACAAATACAGCCATATCTAGTTCAATTCTGCTTAGGAAACTGACAAGAACAGTAGCTCCTCTTCAGTCCAATACACTGTACTTGATAGGAACAGACGCGAGTGCTATTTGCACGGTGTATGGCAAAGGGAGCGCAATAGTGATTTTCCTTACCAGAAAACAACTCTTGCTCGTAGGACCAAAAACTGCATGGGATTCAACTCCATTTAGGACTGGGAAACAAACGCTAGCTCGCCTTACAAGAAACACACTCTGTTTTTGAGAAAAGAGCAGTCTTCTATTCTCCTGTGGTTCATATGGGGTCCGAACATTGAGCTTGCTCAGAACAAAAGAACTGTGCTTCCTACACACACGGGCCATATGTAGTTCAACTCTGCTTAGGAAACTGACAAGAACAGTAGCTCCTCTTCAGTCCAATACACTGTACTTGCTGGGAACAGACACGAGTGCTATTTGCACTGTGTATGGCAATGGGAGCACAATAGTGACTTTGCTTACCAGAAAACAACTCTTGCTCGTAGGACCAAACTGCATGTGATTCAACTCCATTTAGGACTGGGAAACAAACTCTAGCTAGCCTTACAAGAAACACACTCTGCTTTTGAGAAAAGAGCAGTCTTCTATTCTACTGTGGTTCATATGGGGTCCGAACACTGAGCTTGCTCAGAACAAAAGAACTGTGCTTCCTACACACACGGGCCATATCTAGTTCGACACTGCTTAGGAAACTGACAAGAACAGTAGCTCCTCTTCAGTCCAATACACTGTACTTGCTGGGAACAGACACGAGTGCTATTTGAACTGTGTATGGCAAAGAGAGTGCAATAGTGACTTTCCTTACCAGAAAACAACTCTTGCTCGTAGGACCAAAAACTGTATGTGATTCAACTCCATTTAGGACTGGGAAACAAACACTAGCTCGCCTTACAAGAAACACACTCTGCTTTTGAGAAAAGAGCACTCTTCTACTCTTATGTGATTTCTATGTGGTCTGAACATTGAGATTGCTCAGAACAAAAGAACTGTGCTTCCTAAACACAGGGGCCATATCCAGTTCAGCTCTGCTTAAGAAACTGACAAGAACAGTAGCTCCGCTTCAGTCCAATACACTGTACTTGCTGGGAACAGACGCCAGTGCTATTTGCCCTGTGTATGACAATGGGAGCATAATAGTGACTCTTCTTACCAGAAAACAACTCTTGCTCGTAGGACCAGAAACTGCATGGGATTCAACTCCATTTCTGACTGGGAAACAAACACTAGCTCGCATTACAAGAAACACACTCTCCTTTTGAGAAAAGAGCACTCTTCTACTCTACTGTGTTTCCTATAGGGCCAAAACAGTGAGTTTGCTCAGAACAAAAGAACTGTGCTTCCTACAAATACGGCCTTATCTAGTTCAATTCTTCTTAGGAAACTGACAAGAACAGTAGATCCTCTTCAGTCCAATACACTGTACATGCTGGGAACAGACGCCAGTTCTATTTGCCCTGTGTATGACAATGGGAGCGCAATAGTTACTCTTCTTACCAGAAAACAACTCTTGCTCATAGGACAAGAAACTGCATGTGATTCAACTCCATTTAGGACTGGGAAACAAACGCTAGCTTGCCTTACAAGAAACACACTCTGCTTTTGAGAAAACAGCACTCTTCTACTCTACTGTGTTTCCTATGGGGTCCGAACAGTGAGCTTGCTCAGAACAAAAGAACTGTGCTTCCTACACACAGGGGCCATATCTAGTTCAACTCTGCTTTGCAAACTGAAAAGAACAGTAGCTCCGCTTCAGTCCAATACACTGTACTTGCTTGGAACAGATGCGAGTGCTATTTGCACTGTGTATGGAAATGGGAGCGCAATAGTGACTTTCCTTACCAGAAAACAACTCTTGCACATAGGACCAAAACCGGAATGTGATTCAACTCCATTTAGGACTGGAAAACAAACGCTAGCTCGCCTTACAAGAAACACACTCTGCTTTTGAGAAAAGAGCACTCTTCTACTCGACAGTGTCTTCTATAGGGCCAGAACAGTGAGTTTGCTCAGAACAAAAGAACTGTGCTTCCTACAAATACGGCCATATCTAGTTCAATTCTGCTTAGGAAACTGACAAGAACAGTAGCTCCTCTTCAGTCCAATACACTGTACTTGCTGGGTACAGACGCGAGTGCTATTTACGCTGTATATGGCAATGGGAGCGCAATAGTGACTCTTCTTACCAGAAAACAACTCTTGCTCGTAGGACAAGAAACTGCATGTGATTCAACTCCATTTAGGACTGGGAAACAAACGCTAGCTCGCCTTACGAGAAACACACTCTGCTTTTGAGAAAAGAGCACTCTTCTACTCTACTGTGTCTCCTATAGGGTCAGGACAGTGAGTTTGCTCAGAACAAAAGAACTGTGCTTCCTACAAATACGGCCATATCTAGTTCAATTCTGCTTAGGAAACTGACAAGAACAGTAGCTCCTCTTCAGTCCAATACACTGAACTTGCTGGGAACAGACGCGAGTGCTATTTACACTGTATATGGCAATGGGAGCGCAATAGTGACTCTTCTTACCAGAAAACAACTCTTGCTCGTAGGACAAGAAACTGCATGTGATTCAACTCCATTTAAGACTGGGAAACAAACGCTAGCTCGCCTTACAAGAAACACACTCTGCTTTTGAGAAAAGAGTACTCTTCTACTCTATTGTGTTTCCTATTTTGTCCGAACAGTGAGCTTGCTCAGAACAAAAGAACTGTGCTTCCTACACACATGGGCCATATCTAGTTCAACTCTGCTTAGGAAACTGACAAGACCAGTGGCTCCTCTTCAGTCCAATACACTGTACTTGCTGGGAACAGACGCGAGTGCTATTTGCACTGTGTATGGCAAAGGGAGCACAATAGTGACTTTCCTTACCAGAAAACAACTCTTGCTTGTAGGACCAAAAACTGCATGTGATTCAACTCTATTTAGGACTGGGAAACAAACACTAGCTCGCCTTACAAGAAACACACTCTGTTTTTGAGAAAAGAGCAGTCTTCTATTCTCCTGTGGTTCATATGGGGTGCGAACATTCAGCTTGCTCAGAACAAAAGAACTGTGCTTCCTACACACACGGGCCATATGTAGTTCAACTCTGCTTAGGAATCTGACAAGAACAGTAGCTCCTCTTCAGTCCAATACACTGTACATGCTGGGAACAGACGCCAGTTCTATTTGCCCTGTGTATGACAATGGGAGCGCAATAGTTACTCTTCTTACCAGAAAACAACTCTTGCTCATAGGACAAGAAACTGCATGTAATTCAACTCCATTTAGGACTGGGAAACAAACACTAGCTCGCCTTACAAGAAACACACTCTGCTTTTGAGA
This sequence comes from Peromyscus eremicus, assembly GCF_949786415.1. Taxonomy (NCBI): domain Eukaryota; kingdom Metazoa; phylum Chordata; class Mammalia; order Rodentia; family Cricetidae; genus Peromyscus; species Peromyscus eremicus. Next base: position 48,772 of record NW_026736511.1, read on the forward strand.
AAACAGCACTCATCTACTCTACTGTGTTTCCTATGGGGTCCGAACAGTGAGCTTGCTCAGAACAAAAGAACTGTGCTTCCTACACACAGGGGCCCTATCTAGTTCAACTCTGCTTAGGAAACTGACAAGAACAGTAGCTCCTCTTCAGTCCAATACACTGTACTTTCTAGGAACAGACGCGAGTGCTATTTGCACTGTGTATGGCAAAGGCAGCACAATAGTGTCTTTCCTTACCAGAAAAAAACTCTTGTTCGTAGGACCAAAAACTGCAAGTGATTCAACTCCATTTAGGACTGGGAAACAAACGCTAGCTCGCCTTACAAGAAACACACTCTGCTTTTGAGAAAAGAGCAGTATTCTATTCTACTGTGGTTCATATGGGGTCGGAACGTTGAGCTTGCTCAGAACAAAAGAACTGTGCTTCCTACACACATGGGCCATATCTAGTTCAACTCTGCTTAGGAAACTGACAAGAACAGTAGCTCCTCTTCAGTCCAATACACTGAACTTGCTGGAACAGACGCCAGTGCTATTTGCACTGTGTATGGCAATGGGAGCACAATAGAGACTTTGCTTACGAGAAAACAACTCTTGCTCATAGGACCAAAAACTGCATGTGATTCAACTCCATTTAGGACTGGGAAACAAACGCTAGCTCGCCTTACAAGAAACACACTCAGCTTTTGAGAAAAGAGCACTCTTCTACTCTTATGTGTTTTCTATGGGGTCCGAACATTGAGCTTGCTCAGAACAAAAGAACTGTGCTTCCTACACACAGGGGCCATATCTAGTTCAACTCTGCTTAGCAAACTGAAAAGAACAGTAGCTCCTCTTCAGTCCAATACACTGTACTTGCTTGGAACAGATGCGAGTGCTATTTGCACTGTGTATGGAAATGGGAGCGCAATAGTGACTTTCCTTACCAGAAAACAACTCTTGCACATAGGACCAAAACCGGAATGTGATTCAACTCCATTTAGGACTGGGAAACAAACGCTAGCTCGCCTTACAAGAAACACACTCTGCTTTTGAGAAAAGAGCACTCTTCTACTCTACTGTGTCTACTATAGGGCCAGAACAGTGAGTTTGCTCAGAACAAAAGAACTGTGCTTCCTACAAATACGGCCATATCTAGTTCAATTCTGCTTAGGAAACTGACAAGAACAGTAGCTCCTCTTCAGTCCAATACACTGTACTTGCTGGGAACAGACGCGAGTGCTATTTACACTGTATATGGCAATGGGAGCGCAATAGTGACTCTTCTTACCAGAAAACAACTCTTGCTCGTAGGACAAGAAACTGCATGTGATTCAACTCCATTTAAGACTGGGAAACAAACGCTAGCTCGCCTTACAAGAAACACACTCTGCTTTGGAGAAAAGAGTGCTCTTCTACTCTACTGTGTTTCCTATGGGGTCCGAACAGTGAGCTTGCTCAGAACAAAAGAACTGTGCTTCCTACACACATGGGCCATATCTAGTTCAACTCTGCTTAGGAAACTGACAAGAACAGTGACTCCTCTTCAGTCCAATACACTGTACTTGCTGGGAACATACGCGAGTGCTATTTGCACTGTGTATGGCAAAGGGAGCACAATAGTGACTTTCCTTACCAGAAAACAACTCTTGCTTGTAGGACCAAAAACTGCATGTGATTCAACTCTATTTAGGACTGGGAAACAAACACTAGCTCGCCTTACAAGAAACACACTCTGTTTTTGAGAAAAGAGCAGTCTTCTATTCTCCTGTGGTTCATATGGGGTTCGAACAATGAGCTTGCTCAGAACAAAAGAACTGTGCTTCCTACACACACGGGCCATATCTAGTTCAACTCTGCTTAGGAATCTGACAAGAACAGTAGCTCCTCTTCAGTCCAATACACTGTACTTGCTGGGAACAGACATGAGTGCTATTTGCACTGTGTATGGCAATGGGAGCACAATAGTGACTTTGCTTACGAGAAAACAACTCTTGCTCGTAGGACCAAAAACTGCATGTGATTTAACTCCATTTAGTACTGGGAAACAAACTCTAGCTCGACTTACAAGAAACACACTCTGCTTTTGAGAAAAGAGCAGTCTTCTAATCTACTGTGGTTCATATGGGGTCCGAACACTGAGCTTGCTCAGAACAAAAGAACTGTGCTTCCTACACACACGGGCCATATCTAGTTCAACTCTGCTTAGGAAACTGACAAGAACAGTAGCTCCTCTTCAGTCCAATACACTGTACTTGCTGGGAACGGACATGAGTGCTATTTGAACTGTGTATGGCAATGGGAGTGCAATAGTGACTTTCCTTACCAGAAAACAACTCTTGCTCGTAGGACCAAAAATTGTATGTGATTCAACTCCATTTAGGACTGGGAAACAAACACTAGCTCGCATTACAAGAAACACACTCTGCTTTTGAGAAAAGAGCACTCTTCTACTCTAGTGTGTTTTCTATGGGGTCCGAACATTGAGCTTGCTCAGAACAAAAGAACTGTGCTTCCTACACACAGGGGCCATATCGAGTTCAGCTCTGCTTAGGAAACTGACAAGAACAGTAGCTCCGCTTCAGTCCAATACACTGTACTTGCTGGGAACAGACGCCAGTGCTATTTGCCCTGTGTATGACAATGGGAGCGTAATAGTGACTCTTCTTAAAAGAAAACAACTCTTGCTCGTAGGACCAGAAACTGCATGGGATTCAACTCCATTTCTGACTGTGAAACAAACACTAGCTCCCATTACAAGAAACACACTCTGCTTTTGAGAAAAGAGCACTCTTCTACTCTACTGTGTTTCCTATAGGGCCAGAACAGTGAGTTTGCTCAGAACAAAAGAACTGTGCTTCCTACAAATACGGCCTTATCTAGTTCAATTCTGCTTAGGAAACTGACAAGAACAGTAGCTCCTCTTCAGTGCAATACACTGTACTTGCTATGAACAGACGCGAGTGCTATTTGCACTGTGTATGGCAAAGGGAGCACAATAGTGACTTTCCTTACCAGAAAAAACCTCTTGTTCGTAGAACCAAAAACTGCATGTGATTCAACTCCATTTAGGACTGGGAAATAAACGCTAGCTCGCCTTACAAGAAACACACTCTGCTTTTGAGAAAAGAGCCTTCTTCTATTCTACTGTGGTTCATATGGGGTCGGAACGTTGAGCTGGCTCAGAACAAAAGAACTGTGCTTCCTACACACACGGGCCATATCTAGTTCAACTCTGCTTAGGAAACTGACAAGAACAGTAGCTCCTCTTCAGTCCAATACACTGAACTTGCTGGAACAGACGCCAGTGCTATTTGCACTGTGTATGGCAATGGGAGCACAATAGTGACTTTGCTTACGAGAAAACAACTCTTGTTCATAGGACCAAAAACTGCATGTGATTCAACTCCATTTAGGACTGGGAAACAAACACTAGCTCGCATTACAAGAAACACACTCTGTTTTTGAGAAAAGAGCACTCTTCTACTCTAATGTGTTTTCTATGGGGTCCGAACATTGAGCTTGCTCAGAACAAAAGAACTGTGCTTCCTACACACAGGGGCCATATCTAGTTCAGCTCTGCTTAGGAAACTGACAAGAACAGTAGCTCTGCTTCAGTCCAATACACTGTACTTGCTGGGAACAGACGCCAGTGCTATTTGCCCTGTGTATGACAATGGGAGCGTAATAGTGACTCTTCTTACCAGAAAACAACTCTTGCTCTTAGGACCAGAAACTGCATGGGATTCAACTCCATTTCTGACTGGGAAACAAACACTAGCTCGCATTACAAGAAACACACTCTCCTTTTGAGAAAAGAGCACTCTTCTACTCTAATGTGTTTCCTATGTGGTCGGAATAGTGAGCTTGCTCAGAACAAAAGAACTGTGCTTCCTACACACAGGGGCCATATCTAGTTCAACTCTGCTTAGGAAACTGACAAGAACAGTAGCTCCTCTTCAGCCCAATACACTGTATTTGCTGGGAACGGACGGGAGTGCTATTTGCACTGTGTATGGAAATGGGAACGCAATAGTGACTTTCCTTACCAGAAACAACTCTTGCTCGGAGGACCAAAAACTGCATGTGATTCAACTCCATTTAGGACTGGGAAACAAACACTAGCTCGCCTTCCAAGAAACACACTCTGCTTTTAAAAAAAGAGCACTCTTCTACTCTACTGTGTTTCCTATAGGACCAGAACAGTGAGCTTGCTCAGAACAAAAGAACTGTGCTTCATACAAATACTGCCATATCTAGTTCAATTCTGTTAAGGAAACTGAAAAGAACAGTAGATCCTCTTCAGTCCAATACACTGTACATGCTGGGAACAGACGCCAGTCCTAATTGCCCTGTGTATGACAATGGGAGCGCAATAGTGACTCTTCTTACAAGAAAACAACTCTTGCTCGTAGGACAATAAACTGCATGTGTTTCAACTCCATTTAGGACTGGGAAACAAACGCTAGCTCGCCTTACAAGAAACACACTCTGCTTTTGAGAAAAGAGCACTCTTCTACTCGACTGTGTTTCCTATGGGGTCTGAACAGTGAGCTTGCTCAGAAAAAAGAACTGTGCTTTCTACACACAGGGGCCATATCTAGTTCAACTCTGCTTAGGAAACAGACAAGAGCAGTAGCTCCGCTTCAGTCCAATACACTGTACTTGCTGGGAACAGACGCGAGTGCTATTTACACTGTATATGGCAATGGGAGCGTAATAGTGACTTTTTTAACCAGAAAACACCTCTTGCACATAGGACCAGAAACTGCATAGGATTCAACTCCATTTAGGACTGGGAAACAAACACTAGCTCGCCTTACAAGAAACACACTCTGTTTTTGAGAAAAGAGCAGTCTTCTATTCTCCTGTGGTTCATATGGGGTGCGAACATTGAGCTTGCTCAGAACAAAAGAACTGCGCTTCCTACACACACGGGCCATATGTAGTTCAACTCTGCTTAGGAATCTGACAAGAACAGTAGCTCCTCCTCAGTCCAATACACTGTACTTGCTGGGAACAGACACGAGTGCTATTTGCACTGTGTATGGAAATGGGAGCGCAATAGTGACTTTCCTTACCAGAAAACAACTCTTGCACATAGGACCAAAACCGGAATGTGATTCAACTCCATTTAGGACTGGAAAACAAACGCTAGCTCGCCTTACAAGAAACACACTCTGCTTTTGAGAAAAGAGCACTCTTCTACTCGACAGTGTCTTCTATAGGGCCAGAACAGTGAGTTTGCTCAGAACAAAAGAACTGTGCTTCCTACAAATACGGCCATATCTAGTTCAATTCTGCTTAGGAAACTGACAAGAACAGTAGCTCCTCTTCAGTCCAATATACTGTACTTGCTGGGTACAGACGCGAGTGCTATTTACACTGTATATGGCAATGGGAGCGCAATAGTGACTCTTCTTACCAGAAAACAACTCTTGCTCGTAGGACAAGAAACTGCATGTGATTCAACTCCATTTAGGACTGGGAAACAAACTCTAGCTCACCTTACAAGAAACACACTCTGCTTTTGAGAAAAGAGCACTCTTCTACTCTACTGTGTCTCCTATAGGGCCAGAACAGTGAGTTTGCTCAGAACAAAAGAACTGTGCTTCCTACAAATACGGCCATATCTAGTTCAATTCTGCTTAGGAAACTGACAAGAACAGTAGCTCCTCTTCAGTCCAATACACTGTACTTGCTGGGAACAGACGCGAGTGCTATTTACACTGTATATGGCAATGGGAGCGCAATAGTGACTCTTCTTACCAGAAAAGAACTCTTGCTCGTAGGACAAGAAACTGCATGGGATTCAACTCCATTTAAGACTGGGAAACAAACGCTAGCTCGCCTTATAAGAAACACACTCTGCTTTTGAGAAAAGAGTACTCTTCTACTCTACTGTGTTTCCTATGGGGTCCGAACAGTGAGCTTGCTCAGAACAAAAGAACTGTCCTTCCCACACACATGGGCCATATCTAGTTCAACTCTGCTTAGGAAACTGACAAGAACAGTAGCTCCTCTTCAGTCCAATACACTGTACTTGCTGGGAACAGACGCGAGTGCTATTTGCACTGTGTATGGCAAAGGGAGCACAATAGTGACTTTCCTTACCAGAAAACAACTCTTGCTTGTAGGACCAAAAACTGCATGTGATTCAACTCTATTTAGGACTGGGAAACAAACACTAGCTCGCCTTACAAGAAACACACTCTGTTTTTGAGAAAAGAGCAGTCTTCTATTCTCCTGTGGTTCATATGGGGTGCGAACATTGAGCTTGCTCAGAACAAAAGAACTGCGCTTCCTACACACACGGGCCATATGTAGTTCAACTCTGCTTAGGAATCTGACAAGAACAGTAGCTCCTCTTCAGTCCAATACACTGTACTTGCTGGGAACAGACACGAGTGCTATTTGCACTGTGTATGCCAATGGGAGCACAATAGTGACTTTGCTTACGAGAAAACAACTCTTGCTCGTAGGACCAAAAACTGCATGTGATTTAACTCCACTTAGTACTGGGAAACAAACTCTAGCTCGACTTACAAGAAACACACTCTGCTTTTGAGAAAAGAGCAGTCTTCTAATCTACTGTGGTTCATATGGGGTCCGAACAGTGAGCTTGCTCAGAACAAAAGAACTGTGCTTCCTACACACACGGGCCATATCTAGTTCAACTCTGCTTAGGAAACTGACAAGAACAGTAGCTCCTCTTCAGCCCAATACACTGTATTTGCTGGGAACAGACGCGAGTGCTATTTGCACTGTGTATGGAAATGGGAACGCAATAGTGACTTTCCTTACCAGAAACAACTCTTGCTCGGAGGACCAAAAACTGCATGTGATTCAACTCCATTTAGGACTGGGAAACAAACACTAGCTCGCCTTCCAAGAAATACACTCTGCTTTTGAAAAAAGAGCACTCTTCTACTCTACTGTGTTTCCTATAGGACCAGAACAGTGAGCTTGCTCAGAACAAAAGAACTGTGCTTCATACAAATACTGCCATATCTAGTTCAATTCTGTTAAGGAAACTGAAAAGAACAGTAGATCCTCTTCAGTCCAATACACTGTACATGCTGGGAACAGACGCCAGTCCTAATTGCCCTGTGTATGACAATGGGAGCGCAATAGTGACTCTTCTTACAAGAAAACAACTCTTGCTCGTAGGACAATAAACTGCATGTGTTTCAACTCCATTTAGGACTGGGAAACAAACGCTAGCTCGCCTTACAAGAAACACACTCTGCTTTTGAGAAAAGAGCACTCTTCTACTCGACTGTGTTTCCTATGGGGTCCGAACAGTGAGCTTGCTCAGAAAAAAGAACTGTGCTTTCTACACACAGGGGCCATATCTAGTTCAACTCTGCTTAGGAAACTGACAAGAGCAGTAGCTCCGCTTCAGTCCAATACACTGTACTTGCTGGGAACAGACGCGAGTGCTATTTACACTGTATATGGCAATGGGAGCGTAATAGTGACTTTTTTAACCAGAAAACACCTCTTGCTCATAGGACCAGAAACTGCATAGGATTCAACTCCATTTAGGACTGGGAAACAAACACTAGCTCGCCTTACAAGAAACACACTCTGCTTTTGAGAAAAGAGCACTCTTCTACTCTTCTGTGTTTCCTATGTGGTCCGAACAGTGAGCTTGCTCAGAACAAAAGAACTTTGCTTCCTACACACAGGGGCCATATCTAGTTCAACTCTGCTTAGCAAACTGAAAAGAACAGTAGCTCCGCTTCAGTCAAATACACTGTACTTGCTGGGAACAGATGCGAGTGCTATTTGCACTGTGTATGGAAATGGGAGCGCAATAGTGACTTTCCTTACCAGAAAACAACTCTTGCACATAGGACCAAAACCGGAATGTGATTCAACTCCATTTAGGACTGGAAAACAAACGCTAGCTCGCCTTACAAGAAACACACTCTGCTTTTGAGAAAAGAGCACTCTTCTACTCGACAGTGTCTTCTATAGGGCCAGAACAGTGAGTTTGCTCAGAACAAAAGAACTGTGCTTCCTACAAATACGGCCATATCTAGTTCAATTCTGCTTAGGAAACTGACAAGAACAGTAGCTCCTCTTCAGTCCAATACACTGTACTTGCTGGGTACAGACGCGAGTGCTATTTACACTGTATATGGCAATGGGATCGCAATAGTGACTCTTCTTACCAGAAAACAACTCTTGCTCGTAGGACAAGAAACTGCATGTGATTCAACTCCATTTAGGACTGGGAAACAAACTCTAGCTCACCTTACAAGAAACACACTCTGCTTTTGAGAAAAGAGCACTCTTCTACTCTACTGTGTCTCCTATAGGGCCAGAACAGTGAGTTTGCTCAGAACAAAAGAACTGTGCTTCCTACAAATACGGCCATATCTAGTTCAATTCTGCTTAGGAAACTGACAAGAACAGTAGCTCCTCTTCAGTCCAATACACTGTACTTGCTGGGAACAGACGCGAGTGCTATTTACACTGTATATGGCAATGGGAGCGCAATAGTGACTCTTCTTACCAGAAAAGAACTCTTGCTCGTAGGACAAGAAACTGCATGGGATTCAACTCCATTTAAGACTGGGAAACAAACGCTAGCTCGCCTTATAAGAAACACACTCTGCTTTTGAGAAAAGAGTGCTCTTCTACTCTACTGTGTTTCCTATGGGGTCCGAACAGTGAGCTTGCTCAGAACAAAAGAACTGTCCTTCCCACACACATGGGCCATATCTAGTTCAACTCTGCTTAGGAAACTGACAAGAACAGTAGCTCCTCTTCAGTCCAATACACTGTACTTGCTGGGAACAGACGCGAGTGCTATTTGCACTGTGTATGGCAAAGGGAGCACAATAGTGACTTTCCTTACCAGAAAACAACTCTTGCTTGTAGGACCAAAAACTGCATGTGATTCAACTCTATTTAGGACTGGGAAACAAACACTAGCTAGCCTTACAAGAAACACACTCTGTTTTTGAGAAAAGAGCAGTCTTCTATTCTCCTGTGGTTCATATGGGGTGCGAACATTGAGCTTGCTCAGAACAAAAGAACTGCGCTTCCTACACACACGGGCCATATGTAGTTCAACTCTGCTTAGGAATCTGACAAGAACAGTAGCTCCTCTTCAGTCCAATACACTGTACTTGCTGGGAACAGACACGAGTGCTATTTGCACTGTGTATGCCAATGGGAGCACAATAGTGACTTTGCTTACGAGAAAACAACTCTTGCTCGTAGGACCAAAAACTGCATGTGATTTAACTCCATTTAGTACTGGGAAACAAACTCTAGCTCGACTTACAAGAAACACACTCTGCTTTTGAGAAAAGAGCAGTCTTCTAATCTACTGTGGTTCATATGGGGTCCGAACAGTGAGCTTGCTCAGAACAAAAGAACTGTGCTTCCTACACACACGGGCCATATCTAGTTCAACTCTGCTTAGGAAACTGACAAGAACAGTAGCTCCTCTTCAGCCCAATACACTGTATTTGCTGGGAACAGACGCGAGTGCTATTTGCACTGTGTATGGAAATGGGAACGCAATAGTGACTTTCCTTACCAGAAACAACTCTTGCTCGGAGGACCAAAAACTGCATGTGATTCAACTCCATTTAGGACTGGGAAACAAACACTAGCTTGCCTTCCAAGAAACACACTCTGCTTTTGAAAAAAGAGCACTCTTCTACTCTACTGTGTTTCCTATAGGACCAGAACAGTGAGCTTGCTCAGAAGAAAAGAACTGTGCTTCATACAAATACTGCCATATCTAGTTCAATTCTGTTAAGGAAACTGAAAAGAACAGTAGATCCTCTTCAGTCCAATACACTGTACATGCTGGGAACAGATGCCAGTCCTAATTGCCCTGTGTATGACAATGGGAGCGCAATAGTGACTCTTCTTACAAGAAAACAACTCTTGCTCGTAGGACAATAAACTGCATGTGTTTCAACTCCATTTAGGACTGGGAAACAAACGCTAGCTCGCCTTACAAGAAACACACTCTGCTTTTGAGAAAAGAGCACTCTTCTACTCGACTGTGTTTCCTATGGGGTCCGAACAGTGAGCTTGCTCAGAAAAAAGAACTGTGCTTTCTACACACAGGGGCCATATCTAGTTCAACTCTGCTTAGGAAACTGACAAGAGCAGTAGCTCCGCTTCAGTCCAATACACTGTACTTGCTGGGAACAGACGCGAGTGCTATTTACACTGTATATGGCAATGGGAGCGTAATAGTGACTTTTTTAACCAGAAAACACCTCTTGCTCATAGGACCAGAAACTGCATAGGATTCAACTCCATTTAGGACTGGGAAACAAACACTAGCTCGCCTTACAAGAAACACACTCTGCTTTTGAGAAAAGAGCACTCTTCTACTCTTCTGTGTTTCCTATGTGGTCCGAACAGTGAGCTTGCTCAGAACAAAAGAACTTTGCTTCCTACACACAGGGGCCATATCTAGTTCAACTCTGCTTAGCAAACTGAAAAGAACAGTAGCTCCGCTTCAGTCCAATACACTGTACTTGCTGGGAACAGATGCGAGTGCTATTTGCACTGTGTATGGAAATGGGAGCGCAATAGTGACTTTCCTTACCAGAAAACAACTCTTGCACATAGGACCAAAACCGGAATGTGATTCAACTCCATTTAGGACTGGAAAACAAACGCTAGCTCGCCTTACAAGAAACACACTCTGCTTTTGAGAAAAGAGCACTCTTCTACTCGACAGTGTCTTCTATAGGGCCAGAACAGTGAGTTTGCTCAGAACAAAAGAACTGTGCTTCCTACAAATACGGCCATATCTAGTTCAATTCTGCTTAGGAAACTGACAAGAACAGTAGCTCCTCTTCAGTCCAATATACTGTACTTGCTGGGTACAGACGCGAGTGCTATTTACACTGTATATGGCAATGGGAGCGCAATAGTGACTCTTCTTACCAGAAAACAACTCTTGCTCGTAGGACAAGAAACTGCATGTGATTCAACTCCATTTAGGACTGGGAAACAAACTCTAGCTCACCTTACAAGAAACACACTCTGCTTTTGAGAAAAGAGCACTCTTCTACTCTACTGTGTCTCCTATAGGGCCAGAACAGTGAGTTTGCTCAGAACAAAAGAACTGTGCTTCCTACAAATACGGCCATATCTAGTTCAATTCTGCTTAGGAAACTGACAAGAACAGTAGCTCCTCTTCAGTCCAATACACTGTACTTGCTGGGAACAGACGCGAGTGCTATTTACACTGTATATGGCAATGGGAGCGCAATAGTGACTCTTCTTACCAGAAAAGAACTCTTGCTCGTAGGACAAGAAACTGCATGGGATTCAACTCCATTTAAGACTGGGAAACAAACGCTAGCTCGCCTTATAAGAAACACACTCTGCTTTTGAGAAAAGAGTACTCTTCTACTCTACTGTGTTTCCTATGGGGTCCGAACAGTGAGCTTGCTCAGAACAAAAGAACTGTCCTTCCCACACACATGGGCCATATCTAGTTCAACTCTGCTTAGGAAACTGACAAGAACAGTAGCTCCTCTTCAGTCCAATACACTGTACTTGCTGGGAACAGACGCGAGTGCTATTTGCACTGTGTATGGCAAAGGGAGCACAATAGTGACTTTCCTTACCAGAAAACAACTCTTGCTTGTAGGACCAAAAACTGCATGTGATTCAACTCTATTTAGGACTGGGAAACAAACACTAGCTCGCCTTACAAGAAACACACTCTGTTTTTGAGAAAAGAGCAGTCTTCTATTCTCCTGTGGTTCATATGGGGTGCGAACATTGAGCTTGCTCAGAACAAAAGAACTGCGCTTCCTACACACACGGGCCATATGTAGTTCAACTCTGCTTAGGAATCTGACAAGAACAGTAGCTCCTCTTCAGTCCAATACACTGTACTTGCTGGGAACAGACACGAGTGCTATTTGCACTGTGTATGCCAATGGGAGCACAATAGTGACTTTGCTTACGAGAAAACAAATCTTGCTCGTAGGACCAAAAACTGCATGTGATTTAACTCCACTTAGTACTGGGAAACAAACTCTAGCTCGACTTACAAGAAACACACTCTGCTTTTGAGAAAAGAGCAGTCTTCTAATCTACTGTGGTTCATATGGGGTCTGAACAGTGAGCTTGCTCAGAACAAAAGAACTGTGCTTCCTACACACACGGGCCATATCTAGTTCAACTCTGCTTAGGAAACTGACAAGAACAGTAGCTCCTCTTCAGCCCAATACACTGTATTTGCTGGGAACAGACGCGAGTGCTATTTGCACTGTGTATGGAAATGGGAACGCAATAGTGACTTTCCTTACCAGAAACAACTCTTGCTCGGAGGACCAAAAACTGCATGTGATTCAACTCCATTTAGGACTGGGAAACAAACACTAGCTCGCCTTCCAAGAAATACACTCTGCTTTTGAAAAAAGAGCACTCTTCTACTCTACTGTGTTTCCTATAGGACCAGAACAGTGAGCTTGCTCAGAACAAAAGAACTGTGCTTCATACAAATACTGCCATATCTAGTTCAATTCTGTTAAGGAAACTGAAAAGAACAGTAGATCCTCTTCAGTCCAATACACTGTACATGCTGGGAACAGACGCCAGTCCTAATTGCCCTGTGTATGACAATGGGAGCGCAATAGTGACTCTTCTTACAAGAAAACAACTCTTGCTCGTAGGACAATAAACTGCATGTGTTTCAACTCCATTTAGGACTGGGAAACAAACGCTAGCTCGCCTTACAAGAAACACACTCTGCTTTTGAGAAAAGAGCACTCTTCTACTCGACTGTGTTTCCTATGGGGTCCGAACAGTGAGCTTGCTCAGAAAAAAGAACTGTGCTTTCTACACACAGGGGCCATATCTAGTTCAACTCTGCTTAGGAAACTGACAAGAGCAGTAGCTCCGCTTCAGTCCAATACACTGTACTTGCTGGGAACAGACGCGAGTGCTATTTACACTGTATATGGCAATGGGAGCGTAATAGTGACTTTTTTAACCAGAAAACACCTCTTGCTCATAGGACCAGAAACTGCATAGGATTCAACTCCATTTAGGACTGGGAAACAAACACTAGCTCGCCTTACAAGAAACACACTCTGCTTTTGAGAAAAGAGCACTCTTCTACTCTTCTGTGTTTCCTATGTGGTCCGAACAGTGAGCTTGCTCAGAACAAAAGAACTTTGCTTCCTACACACAGGGGCCATATCTAGTTCAACTCTGCTTACCAAACTGAAAAGAACAGTAGCTCCGCTTCAGTCCAATACACTGTACTTGCTGGGAACAGATGCGAGTGCTATTTGCACTGTGTATGGAAATGGGAGCGCAATAGTGACTTTCCTTACCAGAAAACAACTCTTGCACATAGGACCAAAACCGGAATGTGATTCAACTCCATTTAGGACTCGAAAACAAACGCTAGCTCGCCTTACAAGAAACACACTCTGCTTTTGAGAAAAGAGCACTCTTCTACTCGACAGTGTCTTCTATAGGGCCAGAACAGTGAGTTTGCTCAGAACAAAAGAACTGTGCTTCCTACAAATACGGCCATATCTAGTTCAATTCTGCTTAGCAAACTGACAAGAACAGTAGCTCCTCTTCAGTCCAATATACTGTACTTGCTGGGTACAGACGCGAGTGCTATTTACACTGTATATGGCAATGGGAGCGCAATAGTGACTCTTCTTACCAGAAAACAACTCTTGCTCGTAGGACAAGAAACTGCATGTGATTCAACTCCATTTAGGACTGGGAAACAAACTCTAGCTCACCTTACAAGAAACACACTCTGCTTTTGAGAAAAGAGCACTCTTCTACTCTACTGTGTCTCCTATAGGGCCAGAACAGTGAGTTTGCTCAGAACAAAAGAACTGTGCTTCCTACAAATACGGCCATATCTAGTTCAATTCTGCTTAGGAAACTGACAAGAACAGTAGCTCCTCTTCAGTCCAATACACTGTACTTGCTGGGAACAGACGCGAGTGCTATTTACACTGTATATGGCAATGGGAGCGCAATAGTGACTCTTCTTACCAGAAAAGAACTCTTGCTCGTAGGACAAGAAACTGCATGGGATTCAACTCCATTTAAGACTGGGAAACAAACGCTAGCTCGCCTTATAAGAAACACACTCTGCTTTTGAGAAAAGAGTACTCTTCTACTCTACTGTGTTTCCTATGGGGTCCGAACAGTGAGCTTGCTCAGAACAAAAGAACTGTCCTTCCCACACACATGGGCCATATCTAGTTCAACTCTGCTTAGGAAACTGACAAGAACAGTAGCTCCTCTTCAGTCCAATACACTGTACTTGCTGGGAACAGACGCGAGTGCTATTTGCACTGTGTATGGCAAAGGGAGCACAATAGTGACTTTCCTTACCAGAAAACAACTCTTGCTTGTAGGACCAAAAACTGCATGTGATTCAACTGTATTTAGGACTGGGAAACAAACACTAGCTCGCCTTACAAGAAACACACTCTGTTTTTGAGAAAAGAGCAGTCTTCTATTCTCCTGTGGTTCATATGGGGTGCGAACATTGAGCTTGCTCAGAACAAAAGAACTGCGCTTCCTACACACACGGGCCATATGTAGTTCAACTCTGCTTAGGAATCTGACAAGAACAGTAGCTCCTCTTCAGTCCAATACACTGTACTTGCTGGGAACAGACACGAGTGCTATTTGCACTGTGTATGAAAATGGGAGCACAATAGTGACTTTGCTTACGAGAAAACAACTCTTGCTCGTAGGACCAAAAACTGCATGTGATTTCACTCCATTTAGTACTGGGAAACAAACTCTAGCTCGACTTACAAGAAACACACTCTGCTTTTGAGAAAAGAGCAGTCTTCTAATCTACTGTGGTTCATATGGGGTCCGAACAGTGAGCTTGCTCAGAACAAAAGAACTGTGCTTCCTACACACACGGGCCATATCTAGTTCAACTCTGCTTAGGAAACTGACAAGAACAGTAGCTCCTCTTCAGCCCAATACACTGTATTTGCTGGGAACAGACGCGAGTGCTATTTGCACTGTGTATGGAAATGGGAACGCAATAGTGACTTTCCTTACCAGAAACAACTCTTGCTCGGAGGACCAAAAACTGCATGTGATTCAACTCCATTTAGGACTGGGAAACAAACACTAGCTCGCCTTCCAAGAAACACACTCTGCTTTTGAAAAAAGAGCACTCTTCTACTCTACTGTGTTTCCTATAGGACCAGAACAGTGAGCTTGCTCAGAACAAAAGAACTGTGCTTCATACAAATACTGCCATATCTAGTTCAATTCTGTTAAGGAAACTGAAAAGAACAGTAGATCCTCTTCAGTCCAATACACTGTACATGCTGGGAACAGACGCCAGTCCTAATTGCCCTGTGTATGACAATGGGAGCGCAATAGTGACTCTTCTTACAAGAAAACAACTCTTGCTCGTAGGACAATAAACTGCATGTGTTTCAACTCCATTTAGGACTGGGAAACAAACGCTAGCTCGCCTTACAAGAAACACACTCTGCTTTTGAGAAAAGAGCACTCTTCTACTCGACTGTGTTTCCTATGGGGTCCGAACAGTGAGCTTGCTCAGAAAAAAGAACTGTGCTTTCTACACACAGGGGCCATATCTAGTTCAACTCTGCTTAGGAAACTGACAAGAGCAGTAGCTCCGCTTCAGTCCAATACACTGTACTTGCTGGGAACAGACGCGAGTGCTATTTACACTGTATATGGCAATGGGAGCGTAATAGTGACTTTTTTAACCAGAAAACACCTCTTGCTCATAGGACCAGAAACTGCATAGGATTCAACTCCATTTAGGACTGGGAAACAAACACTAGCTCGCCTTACAAGAAACACACTCTGCTTTTGAGAAAAGAGCACTCTTCTACTCTTCTGTGTTTCCTATGTGGTCCGAACAGTGAGCTTGCTCAGAACAAAAGAACTTTGCTTCCTACACACAGGGGCCATATCTAGTTCAACTCTGCTTAGCAAACTGAAAAGAACAGTAGCTCCGCTTCAGTCCAATACACTGTACTTGCTGGGAACAGATGCGAGTGCTATTTGCACTGTGTATGGAAATGGGAGCGCAATAGTGACTTTCCTTACCAGAAAACAACTCTTGCACATAGGACCAAAACCGGAATGTGATTCAACTCCATTTAGGACTGGAAAACAAACGCTAGCTCGCCTTACAAGAAACACACTCTGCTTTTGAGAAAAGAGCACTCTTCTACTCGACAGTGTCTTCTATAGGGCCAGAACAGTGAGTTTGCTCAGAACAAAAGAACTGTGCTTCCTACAAATACGGCCATATCTAGTTCAATTCTGCTTAGGAAACTGACAAGAACAGTAGCTCCTCTTCAGTCCAATATACTGTACTTGCTGGGTACAGACGCGAGTGCTATTTACACTGTATATGGCAATGGGAGCGCAATAGTGACTCTTCTTACCAGAAAACAACTCTTGCTCGTAGGACAAGAAACTGCATGTGATTCAACTCCATTTAGGACTGAGAAACAAACTCTAGCTCACCTTACAAGAAACACACTCTGCTTTTGAGAAAAGAGCACTCTTCTACTCTACTGTGTCTCCTATAGGGCCAGAACAGTGAGTTTGCTCAGAACAAAAGAACTGTGCTTCCTACAAATACGGCCATATCTAGTTCAATTCTGCTTAGGAAACTGACAAGAACAGTAGCTCCTCTTCAGTCCAATACACTGTACTTGCTGGGAACAGACGCGAGTGCTATTTACACTGTATATGGCAATGGGAGCGCAATAGTGACTCTTCTTACCAGAAAAGAACTCTTGCTCGTAGGACAAGAAACTGCATGGGATTCAACTCCATTTAAGACTGGGAAACAAACGCTAGCTCGCCTTATAAGAAACACACTCTGCTTTTGAGAAAAGAGTACTCTTCTACTCTACTGTGTTTCCTATGGGGTCCGAACAGTGAGCTTGCTCAGAACAAAAGAACTGTCCTTCCCACACACATGGGCCATATCTAGTTCAACTCTGCTTAGGAAACTGACAAGAACAGTAGCTCCTCTTCAGTCCAATACACTGTACTTGCTGGGAACAGACGCGAGTGCTATTTGCACTGTGTATGGCAAAGGGAGCACAATAGTGACTTTCCTTACCAGAAAACAACTCTTGCTTGTAGGACCAAAAACTGCATGTGATTCAACTGTATTTAGGACTGGGAAACAAACACTAGCTCGCCTTACAAGAAACACACTCTGTTTTTGAGAAAAGAGCAGTCTTCTATTCTACTGTGGTTCATATGGGGTGCGAACATTGTGCTTGCTCAGAACAAAAGAACTGCGCTTCCTACACACATGGGCCATATGTAGTTCAACTCTGCTTAGGAATCTGACAAGAACAGTAGCTCCTCTTCAGTCCAATACACTGTACTTGCTGGGAACAGACACGAGTGCTATTTGCACTGTGTATGCCAATGGGAGCACAATAGTGACTTTGCTTACGAGAAAACAACTCTTGCTCGTAGGACCAAAAACTGCATGTGATTTAACTCCATTTAGTACTGGGAAACAAACTCTAGCTCGCCTTAAAAGAAACACACTTTGCTTTTGAGAAAAGAGTAGTCTTCTATTCTACTGTGGTTCATATGGGGTCGTACAGTGAGTTTGCTCAGAACAAAAGAACTGTGCTTTCTCCACACACGGGCCATATCTAGTTCAACTCTGCTTAGGAAAGTGACAAGAACAGTAGCTCCTCTTCAGTCCAATACAGTGTACTTGCTGGGAACAGACAGGAGTGCTACTTGTACTGTCTATGGCAATGGGAACGCAATAGTGACTTTCCTTACCAGAAAACAACTCTTGCTTGTAGGACCAAAAACTGTATGTGACTCAACTCCATTTAGGACTGGGAAACAAACGATAGTTCGCCTTACAAGAAACACACTCTGCTTTTGAGAAAAGAGCACTCTTCTACTCTAATGTGTTTTCTATGGGGTCCGAACAGTGAGCTTGCTCAGAACAAAAAAACTGTGCATCCTACAAACAGGGGCCATATGTAGTTCAACTCTGCTTAGGAAACTGACAAGAACAGTAGCTCCGCTTCAGTCCAATACACTGTACTTGCTGGGAACAGACGCCAGTGCTATTTGCCCTGTGTATGACAATGGGAGCACAATAGTGACTCTTCTTACCAGAAAACAACTCTTGCTCGTAGGACCAGAAACTGCATGGGATTCAACTCCATTTAGGACTGGGAAACAAACACTAGCTCGCATTAGAAGAAACACACTCTCCTTTTGAGAAAAGAGCACTCTTCTACTCCAATGTGTTTCCTATGGGGTCCGAACAGTGAGCTTGCTCAGAACAAAAGAACTGTGCTTCCTACACACAGGGGCCATATCCAGTTCAACTCTGCTTAGGAAACTGACAAGAACAGTAGCTCCTCTTCAGTCCAATACACTGTACTTGCTGGGAACAGACGCGAGTGCTATTTGCACTGTGTATGGCAAAGGGAGCACAATAGTGACTTTCCTTACCAGAAAACAACTCTTGCTCGTAGGACCAAAAACTGCATGTGATTCAACTCCATTTAGGACTGGGAAACAAACACTAGCTCGCCTTACAAGAAACACACTCTGTTTTTGAGAAAAGAGCACTCTTCTACTCTACTGTGGTTCATATGGGGTGCGAACATTGAGCTTGCTCAGAACAAAAGAACTGTGCTTCCTACACACACGGGCCATATGTAGTTCAACTCTGCTTAGGAAACTGACAAGAACAGTAGCTCCTCTTCAGTCCAATACACTGTACTTGCTGGGAACATACACGAGTGCTATTTGCACTGTGTATGGCAATGGGAGCACAATAGTGACTTTGCTTACGAGAAAACAACTCTTGCTCGTAGGACCAAAAACTGCATGTGATTCAACTCCATTTAGTACTGGGAAACAAACTCTAGCTCGACTTACAAGAAACACACTCTGCTTTTGAGAAAAGAGCAGTCTTCTAATCTACTGTGGTTCATATGGGATCCGAACAATGAGCTTGCTCAGAACAAAAGAACTGTGCTTCCTACACACACGGGCCATATCTAGTTCAACTCTGCTTAAGAAACTGACAAGAACAGTAGCTCCTCTTCAGTCCAATACAATGTACTTGCTGGGAACAGACACGAGTGTTAATTGAACTGTGTATGGCAATGGGAGTGCAATAGTGACTTTCCTTACCAGAAAACAACTCTTGCTCTTAGGACCAAAAACTGTATGTGATTCAACTC